>NW_021821422.1:0-72556 GCF_901001135.1 Rhinatrema bivittatum | reverse complement strand
GGAACACATACTACAGACTTTCAAAATCTTATATTTCTTGTTTTAAATAGAAGTACAGTAGAAAACACTATAAGAAAGATCAATTTTCAGAAACTCAACAGTAGTGTGATGTAGTTGCACATATTTCTTTAACCATGGATTTATTTTTCAAGTTTTTGTGTAAAACCAGGAAACATATAGGGACAGATGTAAAGATGTGAACATACATACCCTAGAGGAAAGGCAATATATAATATAAATACCTCAGAGACATCAAAGCAAAGGAAAAGGGGCTCTGGAATGAGGGGGTCATGAGAGGAAGATGAAAAGCGGTAAACTCATGAGTAATCTACAGAAATATTTCTTTATAGAAAGGGTGGCAGATGCATGAAAAGGCTTCCCAGTGAAGGTGGTGGAGACAAGGTCAGTATCTGAATTTAAAAAAACAAAACATGAGACAAGCACAGAGGATCTCTGAGGGAGTGGTAAGGATTGTAGCGCTAAGCAGCTGTGTGGATGGGCAGACGAGATATGGGAATCTTGTTAAACTCTTGTTTAAAGTGATACCTAGGAACAGAGGTTTCTGATTTCTGGAAGAAAAACAAAAGTAGTACCCGAAGATGTGAGTACACCCCATGGGAAGACAGATCTGTAAGTAGTTAATCATGTCTATATAATTAATTGCAAATGTAATTTTTAGGTAAGTAAAGATTTTTTTTGGCCAATTGCAAACAACAGTGCACTATTTTTTTTTATCTACTTTGGGGACGCCTATTGTAGACCATTCTATTTAAGGAGTACTTATTAAGAGTGATTGTGAATTATTGTCTGTATATTTGTTAATAAAATGTGTACTGGAAAAATAACAATAGTATAAGTTGTAAGTCGAAGTGTTGGGAAAGTATAATTTGCACTCTGGTTTTTTATTTTTTATGTCTGATTTTTATAGCAGTTTCAGCACTTGAAAGGCACTGGGAGCTGGAGAGTTAACTGGGTTGACAGGTAAAGAGAAAGCGGGAGGATGTAAAGCTCCAATATGGGTAATAGGACACAGTGGGCGAAAATTGGGGATTTTCAGAATTAGGGGTTGTGGTATGTACGGAAGCTATCTGTAAATTGCAAGCACATGTACCAGGGATTTTAATTGTCTTACATACTTCCCATGAAGTTACAATACTTTTAGGGAATGCTCACATCTCTTTTACCACTATGATATTTGGTAAATATTCAGCCATATTATTGACTTCTATAGTATCCTATTAGACAATTACAATTAATTCCAAATTTAATTTTCTTATGAGACATCAATATCCCTTAGCCAGAGAAGCACAGGAAGGTATTGCTTCACTGCATAATAGAATCTAGTGGGTCACCTTACAAATACTCCCTTGTTCCCAGTTTTAAAACCTTCTGGGGCGTGGTGATTAGTGCAAGACTTAAGTGCACTAGTGAATTGGTATTAGCTGAATACTATAATGTTACAAATCCAGCTACAATTCTTAAAACAGAATCTTTGGGCAACTAGTATACAGTTTTAGATTGGCTAATGAATATTATTGTGTGCATCTAGCTTTCCAGTATGATAAAAACTAAAAAATACTTCTCACTTTCAATTAAAAAAAATTGGAGTACATTTTTCCCCTGTAACCTGCTTAGATTTATTTATTAGATACCAGTGATTCTGGGAGCTACATTTACCATTATAAGATTAAATCACACTTGCATAGAGCCTCACAATAATCTCATCTTAAAAATGCATGAGACCACTTGCACAACTTTAGCACTACTCACATCTGTGCTCCTTAATTGTAGAATAGGAAGAAGATGTAGCTCTAGGAGGCTGGAAGGCAGGAATGTATTTCTACTCCATGCTCTGTGTTCTCAAAGTATGCCTACCACATACGAGAACAAGCTTTTAGTAATTAGAGTCATTTGTTTGGGTAGTGAAAGATAGTGCTTGTTTTAATGTCCAGAGTCTGAGGGTTGAACAAAAATATTAAGCGTCTCTTTTTCTAAGGACCTGGGCAGAGAGCTTATAGAGAGAGAAACAAATGAATACGATATTGCAACCTGTGTTCATAGGTTTACAAATTGGCATTGCGCTAAACCCATTTTGTCCTTTATTGGTACAGTATTTAAACATTTGGCGATGCTGCATTAAAAGATCTTTTGGTTTGGGATAATAGTATTTAAGACTTCCAGAGATGTAGTGTGGTATTCTGTGGTAGCAGGAGTGACTCTGAGGCTGGTGGCATCTTCTAGACTAATGCCTCAATAAATCAGTTTGTCTAAGATATCAGCTACCTTGGTATCATTTTTTGGTATTTAAGAAGTATTGTACTGTGGCTTCTAATCCTGAGTACTACAGTTAGATTATGAAATACTCAATCAGGCTATAAGCTTAATACATCAGGGACCCAATATGTACCTGAACTAGTCAACCAAATTATCTGATATAGCCTTTTCTAACAAATAACATTAGAGCTGCATATTACCTGCATAAAATGTTTTTGTTGATCCCTAAAGATTTTTAAATTATAGATGTAAAGCAAGTTGAGGAAACCAACACATGCTGAGTAGGGCTTCATAGGAGTAATAAAATAATTGCCTTTAAGATTTTCAAATATGGCAGAAGGTAGGCTAGGTACTGTATAATGATTTCAGTTCAGGGTGTACACCTAAGAAAATGGAATAGGAGGAATATCTCGCTTACATTTGCAGACTTTGCAGCACAAGAGATTACTAAACAAGCTTGTTAATTAGCAGTTAAGGAATGTGTACAAACTAGAGCACAAAGGATTATGAACAGTGCAGCAGCAGCATGAATTGTGGGGAAATAGAAGCTGTGTACACCCAGCTGGTATTATTTGTTACACTTTAAATGTTTAAATTTGATATTACATGGGTCTCATTGGCCTATGCCCAGCATGTGGGTTCCAAATCTACAGACACTTTGTTTTGTAACCAGGGCTGGAAAATAAACTATGGTTAGAAATGTTTCTCATTTTTTGTCATTGTATGCTAGAGAAAAGAGTAAAGGAGCTGAAGATTTAACTAAACTCCCAATTAAGTTATATTCTAGGCAAATGGAGGAATTACATAAGCAGAAAGAGGGAAAAGTATTTCTAGATAGAATAGTTGCTGAGAAAGTATCGTGGTAAACAGGTTTCAGATGATGTGGAATATAGAACCAGTGGAAGTGATGCTTGGTATTCCCAGAATTAATTAATAGGTGCAGTAATCTAGAAGGATGGGAAGTATTAGAAGAAGGATAAATGGCAGAGGTGTTTAGCCCTTCATAAGGAGTTAGTTTTGATCCTGACAGAAGCACAGGTATTGAAATGTTGATAGGATTTGAAGGACAGAATAAGCTGGTATAGGACAGCTAAGACTAGCATACAGTTACAATGAAAAGAAGTAACAAGTCAGTTTTTATATATGCACCAGATTATCCAGTAAATTTGTTAGGTAGGGATTTGTTAAAGCCACGGAAATAGAGCTTTCTTTTGCATCAATCTCCAAAGTTGTGCATTCAGCCAGACAGTTTGTTACTTTCACATACAGACAGGAACAGTTTCTATAGGTGCCTGTTTCAATTGAAGCCCTTCTATTTTTTAAACCTTGTCCAAGACCTTCATACTTCCAACTGATGCATCTGTGATTATCTAAACGATCTATTAAGTACAGTATTTACAGGATCTGTGCAAGGCACCCTACAGAACTACCTATAAAGAGCATAGAAAGGAAATAAAATAAATTCTACCAAAGTACAAAACTGTCTGTCCCAGGTTTCATTATCACCTTAAGAAAAGGAACACAAAGGGTTTTAAATCCCAGATGGAGAACAGTTCACTCACCACACCTTGTGAAGAAATTCGCTTAACTGCTATTTGCTGAATTAAGATATATCATAATGTTAATTTCAATGATGCTGCAATTTCACTTTAACTATAACCTTACTTTATTGTATGCCAGAGTTTATATCTTTTCAGACTGAAAAAGAAAACACCTTCCTTGCCATTTGAGCTGTAAAGCTTGAAATTATATTTTTCCTCAGTTTGATTTTCTCATTTTTAAATAGATCATTTTAATTTTAATTTTTGTTTTATTCTGGATCGATCCAAATACTTTTTTGTCTACTTTTTGAGCTCAAATATGTTATTGTTATCTGTCTTTTTTGTGTTATGTGTGTCATGACACCTGAAGAATGCAATGTGAATCTGTGTGTCAGTTTAGTGAAATGCATGTGTCTGTGTAATGTCTGAGCACTTAATTCATATTACCTAATAATTAAGAAGGATTATTATTATAGCAGATGTAGGGATTACCAGATATAGGGAGCTAAGGCCATGACAGAATTTGTCTCATTGATTAATTTGAATTTGTTTTGCTTGTTATATTAGGCTTTAAATAACATATACATCTAATACTGATTTAAGAGGCTATGCTCGGATGTCAGAAATCCACCCAGCTGAGAGATCTGCATACGTCAAATGTCATTGATTTCAGAAATCATCCCATCCTATGCACAGAAGTCATTGGGCACTTTTCATCAGATGGACATTAATTTCATATGTGATAACTGATTGTCAATAACAAAAAATATGAAATGATACACCTAGTCAATATTTTAGTTATGTACACATTTAAAATTGTCACTATTTAGATTTTAAGTTAATACCACAGTCTGAATTGAAGCAGTCTTTAGTAGCCTTACAGTTCCAGTATTTTGTAGCATTATGCAGTCCTACACCTTATAATGAGTATATGCATTTACTTGCTGAGTCAGTGAGATGATTATTTGATATGTTCTTTTTACTTTAATCTATGAAAGCTAATCTGATCACACTAACCAAACACCCTGACCCACTGCTGGCCACTTGACAGTGTGATATGTCTTGGTATAAATCAAATATTCCCTTGAGGTAAATTCTGCTCTATTGCTGCTTCTGCACAAGTATTTTTCCCTTTTTGAGCATTTCTTCCTGTAACACTACCTATTGGTTTCTTTACCTAGAGTTTAGTCACAAGCGCTCAGAGATGTGCTCTGGTAGCGTGACACTTCTGTTCACCTAGGCCCATTTCTGTCTATGACCAGAACATGTCTTATTTTTTGCAGCACTTTTATAACTTGTCCCTCAGGATGTATGCACAACACAGTATGAGTCCTTATGCTGTCCTTCACTTTTCTGGTAACGTGCATTGATTATATCCCTGCTTGCCATTGTAATGAATATTATCCTGGGTAGTTGTTTACAATAACAGTATTCCTTGTAAAGATTTGCCCAGTATACCTAGTATTATATGAGAAACATAATATTTTCATACTAGTCTCTCTTTGTTCTCCTTACCTTTACCTGTTACTCCACTATTGTGTAATTACTTGACTCTGAAAAATAACATATGTGGTCTTGCTATTATAAATTAGGTCCTTTTTATAATGCAGGTACCCTTATTGCTCATCATAGAGCTAATGGCTACCTAGTGAAACTTATTTGTCAATTCAAGAGTGCATGTCTGCCTATTAGTCTCATTTACTTTTAGGGGGGAACTAGAGGGATAACACACACAAGGTTAGCTTAGCTTACACATTTAGCCCATTTGTCATAATGACTTCATACAGTTCTGTCCTCCGAACTGGTACTTGGGTGTGCCACTTTGCCATTTGTAAGTGGCACAAGAGGGAAATGAGAAGTATGCCTGAACACAGAAGACCAAAATGGAGAAGGAAATCCCCAGAACCCTCTGCGTGTCTTTGGCCTGCCTGAGCTGAATGGACTCTGAGTGACTTACAGAATGTCCCTGGATATCTGTGGAGGCAAGCTGGCACCAGACAGGTGATGTCTATTCATAGAGTCACCACAGGGGAGCTTCAGGCACTATTCTCAGGAGTTTGTAATCCACACAGTTACAGACGTGTTGATTGTCTTGACCAGTAAGAGTTTAACCAGAACAAAGAAAGTCATGGGAAATGGGCTACACATCCTGGGAAGCCAATCAGGATAGTTAGCGATGATTTAATCATGCAGTTGACATCACAACTTATGTAAATGATCCTTTGGGCAGTCATGCAAGTCTCTAGAACCTTCTACCCTGTATTTGAATGTTATCTATAAAACAAGGATCACTTTCTGTATACGATGAGATGCTGGTCAGATTGTAAGACGAAGGGCACCCAGTACCCAGCATCTCCCGAGAACACTTATATTAACTAATAAAAAATACATTATACTTTTACTGAGTCTAAGTGTTCTTGTGTCCCTGGCCATAACACAGAGGAAGCTTTAACAAGTCACAGATTAAAAATATGTGTTGAGGAAAGTATTTTTCAAGTTAAGGATAGTCAGGCGCCTTAGGTTTATATTACGTCAAAATGATTTTCGTGCTGTGGCCCAAGGGCTAAATTTTTATCTACAAGAGGCTGTTGCAATGCCATCTATTTTAGTCTTCTAAACAATCATTTTTGGGTGCTTCAAACAGACCAGAATGTCACTGCTCAAATAATAATGGGCCTTGGTGAAAGGATCATCTAACCCTAGTCTTAAGGGACATATATTGGCTTCCTGTAGTCTTTAGAGTATGGTTTAAGTTTATGATGATCTTTAAAGCATTGCAAGAAGAAGATGAACCAGAATATCGGAAACATCTATTAAGTCCATATGTCCTTGGGTGGTCTCAGTGGTCATTAGAAATGGGAAGTTAGAGGTTCCCATGCATAAGGAGTGTCATTCTCTGTGGCTGCACCTATTCTATAGAATAATGTTCTATTATCTCTTAGATTAGAGTGGGATGTGAAAAAGTTTCAGAAAGATTAAAAAATGTACTTGTTTAATCAAGCACACTCAGAACAAACTTGTTAACAATGCCAACAGAAAGGTAGATGCCCTGATGGAATATGTTTGGATCTTTGTATTGTAGTCATATTATTTGGATATGATGTACATGTTTTATGTAGATTGTTGTAATCCGCTTTGTACAATGCTTTTGCTAAAGATGGTATATACATTTAAATATCTAGAATCCCTGTAATATCAACTGGTTCAACTTGTAAAGTGAAAAATACAAAAAGACATTTCTCAGTTTCCTCCAAGTAAATCCAATCCAGAGTAACAGATGCGGAATAATGTAGCTACTGTTGAACAGTTAGTGTATCTTTGCACAACTGTGTGACACAGAACACGTTGCATGCATAAGGCTTTTGTGTTTCAGTGAATGCCACCATCAGAGTTCCCTCATCTCATGTCATAACCACAATTTTAAAGGAAATAGAGGGATTTCAACAGAGATTTGCCATCTATCCCTTTTTGGAGAATCTGAAAGGGTATTAAATGGTAATACCTATTCTCAAAACTAAATGCAAAATATTTCTCTGACTAGACATTATGTTTTAGACCCAAGTGGGGTATGACCTTTCTTACATGGATCTGTTTCATACCAGCAGCAGTGCAGCAATATTAACCAGCCCTCTCTATTTTAGAAACTGTAGGCCTGTGACACCAGTAGCCAAGGCTGTTCTGGAGCTGAAGCATAAAAAGGTTTCTCTCAGTAGCAGCACAGAACCCTCTTCAAAGTACCGTAAGTTTCAGACTCACATGAACTGAGCAAGTTTATTACGCATGTTAGTAAATTAAGTTGCTACCTACAAAACAAATATATGATTTGTAGAAGAGGTGACCATATTGATGCCCTTACACTAAATATAACAGAGGAGAAATAACTTGCAACTAAAATCTACAAGAGTTCATCAAGCAAAAATAACTGATGAGTTGAGCACTGTGCAGTTACATGCACGAAGCTACAGAAAGGACATGCATCATCATGAGCCCTATTTCCCAATGATACATTTCTACAGATTGCTCTTTACTTTAATTATGAATCCTTTGGAGATATATTTTTTTTTTATTACATTTTGGATTACGTTTAAAACAAATACTATGGAAGCATGTCATTTACAGGGCAAGAGAGAGTTTTCTGCCAGATGGGTGTGTGAAAGATCTGCTCTTGAAGGAACAAGCCAAAAAAAACCCAGTAAACCCTGCAAGTAAAATTGCTGTCTCTTCCAAATGCATATCCAAAGAGGGAACATTCATGGCCAGTGGAAATCAGGCAATACAGAATGTTTATGTTTGTTTCTTGATGAATCACAACTTGCAAGACTGGGAAACCAGCCTGCCTCTCCCAAACATTCAAACTGTGGGATCGAGATGTGCGGGTCCAGAGGCATGTACCTCTTTTGAACCCGTATCAAAGCATTGTGGGGATAATTTTGAATATCACTCATAAAAAAGTGGGCAAATACAAGCATAACGTTACACCAATTTTCAAAGCAGGCTTATGCACATACGTTCGCTTTGAAAGTTATCCCACCAAATCTAAGCGCAAAAAGTATACCTGCTTTTTCTGTCAATAAGCAGGCTGAATTAGCCCTGCTATTTGGGCGACATCATCGGACAGCGCACTCTATTGAACACTTTCTTCAAGATTCAAAGTCTTTCTGCTGTGCATGTGCAGCACTTCCTGTGCGCAACTCGCAGCTCCTCTCCTTCAGTTATTTTTCTTCCGCGCTCGGGCACAGACGCTTTTCTTCTCCTCTCTCTCCAGGGAATTTCGCCACCTCGATTAGCGAGATTAAACAGCACTTTTCAGTGCTCCAATGGCAGCGAAAAAACCCAGTTTCAAATACTGTCAGTGCAGACACATAATGTCCGTCAGTGACAGCCACAAATACTGCTATATTTGTTTGGGCCTGGACCATGATCAAGCCTCATGTCAGGATTGTGAACGTATGTCCCCCAGGGCCCAAAGACAAAGGGCTGCCAAAACTGCTAGCTTTTGACAGGACCACTCACCAGCGGGCTCAAATGCCCCCACCTTGTGACGTTCCACCCAATTGTCCCCTGGGTCCAGGATGAAGGCTCGCAACTTGCCTAAATGGACCTCTTTGGCTGAACTGAGGCCCAAAAAGCATCGATCTGCCTCGAATAAAATAGGTAAAATCTGGGTGGGAAGCGCATGGTCCCTACTCAAGTGCACCGTATGCATCGTAAAGTAATCGACACAGGAGCGGGTGGGAACGATCGAGACCAGATGTCAAGCCAAAAATCGACACACGACGCATCAGTGCCATCCAGCGCCCATAAGCCAAAGCACTCCATCTCTGCACAAACTGCGTCGCGTCCAACCAACCACGATGCACCGACACACTCCCATCATGCGACTCATGATGCATTCTTGTCACAAGGACCAAGAAGCACAGACGCATTCGCGCCATCATTCAAGCTCTTCGACGTGGGAAGAGTGCAAGATGCATGCGTTGTCCAAACACAAAAATAAATTACCATCGAGGTCTCATCCAACAAAGGATCCCATCTTGGATATCTTATCACATCCTCCATGAGTTTCCCCTCAAAAACCACTTTCCATTAGTTCTGCTTCCTCACAAAGTGATTGTTCTGAGTGCTCGGGACTTTCCTCTTGTTCCCATCTTAAATCATCACATTTACAAGAAGAACTAACTCCGAGAACTATACCTTCCCGACAGGAGCAAGTTTCTTGGGCTTCTTAAACTTTTTCAGAAATCCTTGCTGTGGGCATACACGCTGGAAGTTATCCTCTCATGCTTTACAATCAAAACCTCAACCTCCAAAGCACCAGGAGGATACAAATACATTCCGCTCGCAGGCGGCCATAAACCAAATCTCTGCAGTAACAACAAATCTATTTCATCCTTATATCTGCAAGTATCTCCACCGCATTTTCTGGGTCCAACAGGGGATGCATCGCCTCCCATTACTCCTGACTCACCATCCTTTCCCGATCCAGAGTAGACCAGGGAAAAAGTCCATTTGCCTCATTCGACAACTCTGGATTCCCCGGGCAACCGTTACCCTGACTGCTCTATTGGTATACCCTCTGATTCACCAGAAGAGCTTCGTGATCATTCCTCTCTGCTGAAGACCTTACTTATTCTTGTTTTATTGAAAAACTGGGTACCCTTCCAGAAGTAGAATTCAGAAAATTACAGGACCCCAGGGAAGTTGTTTCAGAATTCTAAAAATTTTAGATATTCCCGCTGAACCATCAGCTTTACCATCTCACAAATTATTGGACTCCATTCTAGCAAAGACCTGGGAGTCTACTCAATCAATACCTCCAGTTTCTAGAAAACTAGATCTGAAATTCAGATTACAAAAATCTAATACTAATGGAGTAGTTCAACTTCCCCATGCATTGGTCATTGTGGAATCAGCTATGAAGCAAGCGAAGATGAATAAGCTACATTCCTCAACTCCTCCCATAAAGGATCATATAATCTAGATCAATATGCTAGAATATCTTTTCAAAGTGCGATGCTAACTTCCCATATACAACAGCATCAATTTTACATCGTCCAATATCTTTATGAATCCCTCCAACTGCTAAAACCATTTCTCCATTTAGACACAGGACAAGTATCACACTTCAACCTTTTTACGACATGGAAGAAGGCCTCAGACATCTTCTATAGACAGTATACAAATCTTTTGAAACATCTTCCAGAACGTCCGCCATGGCGTGGCTATGGTCCAGTTCTATCAGAAAAGATGTTCATGAGAAACTGGCTAATCTCCCTTGTGTGGGAGACAATACAATAGTTCAACTAAAAGAACAAAATGTAGCAGTCCAATCTCTCAGGATCTTAGACCCTCAATCTTCATTCAGGTGCTATTACCAACGAAAGCCATACAAAACGTATATTCCAAATAGAGCGCAGCAATTCCAATCTTATCAGGTACCTCACTCATAGTTTCAATCAGCTCAGGCTAGACCCCACCAGAGAGAAAGGAAACAGAAACCAGTCCAGACCCGCTCAAAAAACCTTCACAGTCTTTTTGAAGATATCTCAGCCACAGCCAGAATTCCCGATTGGGGGAAAAATCCAAAATTACTACCCAGAATGGCAAACAAATCATATCTTCAACACCTCACTGCCAGGGTGACAGATATCTCCAATATTCACCTGCTGGAGCAAGAACTACAGATACTGCTACAGCAACAAGCCATCCAAATAATTCTGAAGAACAAAATCAATTCAGGATTTTACCCAATACTTTCTCATCCCGAAACGCTCAGGGGGTCTCCGTCCAATTCTAGACCTTCGATCCCTAAACAAATTCTTCCAGAAAGAGAAATTCAAGATGACATCCCTCAAAATAGTTCTCCCCTTCATACAAAAGAACGATTGGATGTGTTCTCTAGACCTCAAGGATACATACACTCACATCCTGATACATCCCCCTCCTGTTGCCAGTTCCTTTGCTTCCAGGTGAACTCCATACACTACCAGTACAAGGTTCTGCCCTTTGGTCTCTCCTCCGCTCCCACTTAAGGCGTCAAGGAATTTCTCTATTCCCTTACCTGGACTATTGGTTAATAGTTTCTCCCAACCCAAACTCCTCCTCTCAGCATCTGAAAATGACAATTTTATGTCTAGAATCTCTGGATTTCCTTATCAATTACGAGAAATCGGTACTCAAACCGACTCAGATAGAAGCTTGTGCATTCCTTCTCCAGGAAAGGATCAAATACATCAACTAGGTTCGGACCTACTATTAACGACGAAAACAATTGCCCACCAAATTCTGACTTTTCTGGGACACTTAGCAGCTGAAATTGAATGTAGTTCCCCACAGTCACCTTCATATGCGTTGTCTTCAATGAGGATTAAAAGCTCAGTGGATTAAATTCCTGATGACGATGTCCACAGTGGTAACCATCAGCTTGTGGTTAAATACAAACAGTCTGACAGTGGGATTTTCACTTCAAGACCAAGTCCACAACTTAATCCTAACAGATACCTCGACATAGGATAGGGAGCACATCTGCTGCATTTCAAAACACAGGGTCTATGGACACAAATCGAAAGATTATATCCAATCAATCTTTTGGAACTCAGAGCCATGAAGAATTCACTAAAAGCTTTCACGTATCTTTTGAGAGGTCAATCCTTAATGATACACATGGACAATCAAGTTGGGATGTTCTACATAAGCAATCAAGGAGGGTCAGGGTTCCTTGGACTCTTTGCAGGGAAGCCGTCTGGATCTGGGAGTGGGCGCTCAAAAATCAATAATGTTAAAGGCAACTTATTTACTGGTATGGCCAATACGTTAGCCGATCATCTCAGCAGAATATTTCCACCTCCACGAATTGTCGCTGAATCAAGCAGTAGCAAGCAAAATATTTCTACAGTGGGGTCAACCTTGGATAGACCTTTTCACAATGTAACAGAATCGAGAAGTTAGACAGTTCTGCTCAGTACATCCCAGCCCCATCAGGTACAGGCAAGACGCCTTCCTGGTCTCAAGGTCTTTTTTTATGCATTTCCTCCAATTTCTCTCATATCAAGGACAGTTCAGAAACTGATTTCAAGTCCGATCTCGGATGATACTCATACTACTGCATGGCAGAGACAACCCTGGTATGCTTATCTAGTACAGTACTCCAAAACAGAACCTTGGAATCTCGGTCAAGATCCAAATTTGCTGACCCAGAAGAGGGAACTCTCCTCCACTCTTTCATTCCTCTCTCCACTGACATATTGGATGTTGAATGCAAATTCTTAAAATACTTCACTCTTTCAGCTGATATTCAGCACATCATTGTAGCATCAAGGAAGCCATCAACAAGGAAGAATTACTCCTTCAAATGGAAGAGGTATACTTCATGGTGCCAAACTCAAAATATTCTTTCCTTCGACGCCTACGGAAATCCTCAGCTACTTGCTTCATCTTTCCAAATCAAGCTTAGCTACTTTGTCAGTAAGAGTACACCACAGTGCCATAGCAGCTTATCATGAAAGATTTAATGGTGATTCATTAGTCTCACATCCTTTAATAACTTGTTTCATAAAAGGACTTTTCAATCTACACCATCCGCTCAGAAAACTACCGGTCCCATGGGAGCTGAACATAGTCTTATCAAACTTAATGAAACCTCCATTCAAACCACTACAATCTTCTCACTTGAAGTACTTAACTTGGAAGGTGATTTTTCTGGTTGCAATAACTTCACCTCGAAGAGTAAGTGAACTTCAAGCCTTAGTTCATTATGCACCTTATCTGCAATTTTTTCATGACTAAGTAGTGCTACAATTCATCCAAAATTCCCTCCCCAAAATAGTGTCAGTTTTTCATATCAAAGCATTAACCCTTCCAATTTTCTTTCCTAAGCCTCATGCTAACAAAAGGAATCTTAAATCCATACATTGGACTGCAAAAAAGCATTAGCTTATTATAAACAAAGAGCTCAACCTTATCGTAAATCTTCACAATTATTTATATCTTTCAACCCCAATTCACAAGGGGTTGCAGTCTCAAAATGAACCATATCTAACTGGATCTCAAACTGCATTCAGTTCGTCATACTTCTTCTCAAACTCCCTTATTAGATTCAGTCTCAGCACACCAACTTCGAGCAAGGGCATCTTCCATTGCCGCATCTCAGAACTATATCAATAGAGGACACCTGTAGAGCTGCCACTTGATCTTCAGTTCACACCTTCACAGCTCATTACTGCTTGGACCATTTAACAACATCAGACAGCATAATTGGCCAAGCAGCCCTCTCCTGTGCTCTAGATCAGAAAACCATGCCCACCAAGGAATAAAAAAAAATATAATAATAATATGTAGGGTATGGAACAGTAGATATCATAGACCATTACTTTAATTCCATACTCTCACTTTATTCATCATATGCTTGGGGGAAAACAAGTAGCAGGGATAATTCAGCCTGCTTATCAATAGAAAAAAAAAGCAAGTTTGCTTACCGTAAATGGTATTTTCCATAGATAGCAGGATGAATTAGCCATGCTTCATGCCATCCTCCCTGGACATGTTTTCTGCTTCTTTACTCTAAGGCTGATGCCTTCTAGCTTTGTTATCAAGTGAAGGAGAGGAGCTGCGATCTGCATGCGGGAAGTACCGCACATGCACCGCACAAAGACTTTGAAACTTGAAGAAAGATGCCAATCGAGTGCGCCATCCGATGACGTCACCCAAATAGCATGGCTAATTCATCCTATCTACAGAAAACGCCGTTTACGGTAAGCAAACTTGCTTATATTGACCTCACAGTTTTCAAGAAAAATATACGTGCATAATTTTTTAAAAGTCTGAACGTAAGCATATAAGTCCAAACCCCTCCAGAAATGCCTCCATTCAATCTGGGCCAATTTATAAGCGAATATGGAACAGTGCAGATTTTTACCCACATAGTGGGCAGGCAATTTTCTAAAAGACCATTTCCGTGCATAAAACACCATTTTACCTGCAGTGTCCCTTTGAAAAATTATCTTCTCTAAACAATTGTCTATGCAACTCTGGGATAAAGAGATGTGAACATATCCAGATGCACATCCTCGCACCTGAAGTTGGTCGCTCACCTGTCCAGCGCTTGCCGAGCCAGCTGTTTGAGCTTCGTTTGCAGGGTCTGATCAGATGTTTCATTTGACTGAAAGGAGAAGAAAGAGAGAAGCAATCAGTGAAAAAGCTCCCGAGAGGTCAGATACTGATCATTAGTACATGATGTTCTGTCCCCAGCAGTGGGTACATGTTTGTATCTGTACATATTGTAAGTCTAACTGTGTTTAGTGCAGTCCTCCCTTCTGAGGATTCTTAATACTGAAACACTTTTTGTAACCCATGATAATAGCCTGTGAGCCTTTGCCCTTAAGAGAAGCTCCCTCCCCCGCCACTTTCTCTCACTATCGGAAGGGCTTGAATGCCCCTCAATCTAACTTGAGTCTTCCTAGGTGCCTTATAGGCTCAAGGGACTGCCCTTCATGTTCCCCCTGTGTCACATGGTTCTTAGGCTCGCTGCCATTGGACCTTGCCCCCCCCCCCCAGCATGTGGAGGTGTTTCTTTTAGCAGCTCTCAAAAGAGCTCAGTCTTGCCCATGCTTGCTTCTGAGCCAGCAGCGCTCTGTAAAACCCTGTGAAATGATCGGGTTTTTTGCCTTCTTTCTTACTGCCTTCTTCTGAAGACTAAATCAGCCTCATATCCCTCATGCTTCCTACCTCTACCATAAACTAACTCCTGCAACACAAGAGACCTCCTTCTCCCTCCTGCTACCCTGTCTCCAGTTACCAAAGATCTTTGCCTTGGGGCTTGCGTTTGAGGTGCAACAGTTGTAAGTAGAATTTACCTGTACAATAAATAATTTCAAACTTAAAGAATCTTTGTCTTGAGGACTGATTGGAAAGAAAGTTTAGCTGCCTGGATGGCAAACTCGGATGTCTGCCTGACCCAGAACACATGAACTATGCAAATACTCCAATATTATCATTTTATCACAGAAATTTTAAAGAAGCCATTCTAGTAAATCTTTTTCAAACAATTTCAGTTGGAAGTTTAAAAAATGATTAATATTCTTGTGTTCTGCATTCAGATTTTTATTTCATTCTTGAGAAGATATTAATGTAAGAAGGTTTACAAACTGTTTCTTGTTAACCACTCTCCCTATCAGGTTTCCAATTAAAATAGGGTACTGCAAGGCTAATTTATTAGATCTCTTTAGAGATGGCATATTAACTCATACAAGTATAAAAAGGCATACATATAACAGAACACCTTAACAGTGAAATGAAGGAGATTTGTAGGAACAGGGGATATGAACACATAAAACAGGTACACTTTTACTTCAAAAAGTGTAAGCAACAAAAAAAAAAAAAAAAAAGGAATTTATAGTAGCAAAAAAAAGGTCTTATACCCCCTTCCAAATGGTCACCTTTTGTTGCCTTATGGCCCAAAAGTAGAATGCATTAAACCAGTGTTCCTTCCATGTATTTTCAAATCCTACCCAACTGCCAAGTGAAAAATATATTTTACAGTTTCTTAGCAAATGAATTAAAAATAAAACCATGGAATAGCTTGGTAGGATAACTATCTAACCCCCCTTGTGCTTCTGGAGCAATCCTAAATACTTAAAGCTCTGGTGTAACCAATTACCTTCCAAAACACACACAGGGACAGTAATTTTGTAACAAGCGCGCATCCATACACATGCATATGGGCACACCAGTGGATATAAGCTGGAATTTTAAATCATGCATGCAGTTGTGCAAATATCATTTAAAATACACCTACTGCGCGTGTGTGCGCACCTAATTTTAAGAGGTTACGTGAGCAAAGATACTTCATGCATCTTCCTTAGGACTGTTGGCTTTAACACGTGCAGGTAAGTGGATTTTAAAACATGCTCACATAAAGGACATTCCCAGTTTTTCCAATTAGTCCACCAGTTTGCCCAGTCTATCTTGAGGACATCTAGACCCCTCTGGTTCTTCATCCTGCACTCCCCCCCAATTGACCTGGGCTCCTCACCTTGTCCTGTTAAGCCTAAAACACAATTTCTGCAGATTTACTGCTCATCAGGAGCAGCAGTAAATATACGCAGCTAACAAGCCATAGTGCACTGCGGCCTCCGGTTTTAAAATACAGATTTATGCACATAACTGTTGGCCCTGTCCCAGAATTCCCATGCCCTACCCCACCCCCCCTGTTTTTTTTTTTTTGCCCCAGCATGTGCATATACGCACGTAATTAGTGGTTTTTAAAATGCGTCTCTCATGGGTGGTCCACATACTCGCACATATGTGCCTTTTAGTGTGAGCAACACTTAAATTTGCTCCTAAGTGAATTGGGCCCACCCATGTTAAAAATTGTACTGATTCATATGACGACAGGATAAATTCAACAGTTCCTATTGATTCTCTCTGCTGGGTAGCAAAGCAAAGGCCCAACCATGAGCACCAAGAAACTGTCAAAAGCGCTCCAGCACAAGGTTGTGAAAAGGCACGGATCTAGGGATCGGTATAAAAGAATTACAAAGACCTTGAATGTCCCTCAAAGCATGGTCAAGATGATTATAAAGAAATGGACAGTTTATGGCACTAGCAAGACCCCAACTTTCCAAAAAAAAAAAAAAAAAAAAAGGGAGGGTACACATATGGACAAAGGAAAATTGGTTCTTACCTGCTAATTTTTGTTCCTGTAGTACCACAGATCAGTTCACACTCCTGGGTTTTGCCTCCCTTCCAGCAGAGGACACAGAGAAAGTTTTGCTGATGCTGCCACTTAACCTCGTGTGCCAACTGCAGCTCTCTCAGTATTGAACTGTACCAGAGCTTAAGAAAGAAACTCTCCAAAAAACTTCTCTTTTCTTTTTTTAAACAGTCTGCATTTATAAAAGTAGAAAATAGTCTGAACAAACAACTCTCCTCCTCCAAAGATCCCTGAATATACCCAGATCATCCAGACTCCTGGGATGTACTAAAGCTCCCTATACTGGATGGGACCTGGAGAGTCCCACTCACAAAACACTCTCACCACAGGATTAAGAACCTTTATTCCCCACATCCAGACAATAGTGCCTTGCAAAAGTATGCAGCGACTTCCAAGTTGCTGCCCTGCATATCTCCTTTTGAGAAACTAACTGAGCCTCCACTCACGAAGCAGCCTGAGATCACAGCGAATAAGCACACAACCCCTCAGGAACCGGACGACCCCATGAAACATAGGCCAACCCAATAGCCTCCTTAAGCCACCGTGCAATGGTAGTCTTAGATGCCCGAAGACCTCTTTAAGGACCACTCCATAGGACAAAAAGATGATCCGACCTTTGAAAATCGTTAGTAACCTTCAGATATCTTAATAATGCTCTGCATACATCCAACAACTTAAGCTCCCTTGCATGTGCAGTAAAAGCATCCACCTCTGTAAAAGCTGGGAACTCTACTGTCTGATTCACATAAAACGCCCAAACTACCTCTGGTAAAAAAAGAAGGTACTACATGCAAGGACACCCCCTGAGTCTGAAATCTTAAGAAACGGATCACAGCACGACAAGGCCTGCAACTCGGAAACTCTCCTAGCCAAACAGATCGCTACCAGAAAAATGCTTTAAGTGTCAAATCCTTAAGAGTTGCCCTTCTGAGTGGTTCAAAAAGGAGCCTCACAACTCTTGAGAACCAGATCTCCCAAGTACACCACAAATCTGGCTTGCATGGTGAGGAAGGAAGCCATTACCCAAGAAAGTCCACCTTGAATCCAGTTCGAAGTATCAGGAGATATTGTAACCATGTAGCAAAAAATGTTGTTGTTTGAAGAAAGTAAAATAGAACATTTTGGTCTGAATGCAAAGCATTATATATGGCGAAGAGCCAACACAGTATATCACCCAGAGAACACCATCTCAACTGTGAAGTATGTTGGTGACAGCATCATGTTATTGGGATGTTTTTCTCAGCAGGACTGGGGCATTTGTCAAGTTAAGAGACAATAAATGGAGAAAAAGTACAGAACATCAAATATTCATAAAGTCTTTGCAGAAAATCTGTTGCTTTCTATAAGAAAGCTGAAACTGGGACAGACGTTCACCGATTAGTCAGAGTCTCAACCTCAAGACAATCGAAAATCTGTGACATAACTTGAAGATTGCTGCCCAACAACATTCCCCAAGGAACTGAACAGAGCTTAAACTGTTTTGTAAAGACAGTCTAATATTGACAAATCTAGGTGTGCAAAGAATGGAGAGCAAGTCTATGATGCATACAAATTTCTTATGCATATTCATTATGGGGTAGATTTTCAAATACCGCGAATAGGCGTACTTTTGCTGGCGCATCAGGCGCAAGCAAAAGTACGCGGGATTTTAGTAGATACGCGCGTATCCGCTAAAATCCTGGATCGGCGCGCGCAAGGCTATCGATTTCGTATAGCCGGCGCGCGCCGAGCCGCGCAGCCTACCCCCGTTCCCTCCGAGGCCGCTCCAAAATCGGAGCGGCCTCGGAGGGAATCCTCTAACGCCCTCCCCTCACCTTCCCCTCCCTTCCTCTACCTAACCCACCCGCCCGGCCCTGTCTAAACCCCCCCCCTTACCTTTGTCGGGGGATTTACGCCTCCCAGAGGGAGGCGTAAATCCCCGCGCGCCAGCGGGCCTCTTGCGCGCCGGGACGCGACCTGGGGGCGGGTACGGAGGGCGCGGCCACGCCCCCGGACCGCTCGGGCCGTAACCACGCCCCCGGAACGCTCTGGACACGCCCCGAAAACGCCGCACGGTTCGGGCCCACCCCCGACACGCCCCCCTCAGAAAACCCCGGGGCTCTGCGCGCGCCAGTAGGCCTATGTAAAATAGGCTCACCGGCGCGCAGGGCCCTGCTCGCCTAAATCCGCCCGGATTTGGGCGGATTTAGGCGAGCAGGGCTCTTAAAATCCGCCCCTATGGATTTCCTGAAAAACTGACTGGCTATGGGGTCCGCAGACAGGTTTGGGAATTTCTGTTCTAACACCTCGACAAAAAAATATCAGTGTAATGACACACGGTCTTGGAGTTTACCAATGGAAGACTATCAGGCTGGTACAGAGCCCATAGCCAGCCACAACAAATAGGCCTGTATTTTTAATTAGGCAGAATTGGCACCTAAGCGTGTTACGATGAAAGAAGTACCTCCACTATCCTCAACCTGAGCAGCAGTGTTTCATCAGACCCACCTTCTTAAAGGCGCAGAGACTCAGAGGCCAAAAGCATTCAAAGCAGTATAAAATGGAAATTGTCCCCTCCCCTCCCCTGGACTGCTCCCGTGCCTTTAACAGGACAGGTCCGACTGGATGCTGCTGATTACACTAAACAGTGCTTGCAAGAGAACTGTGTGGATGGAGGTGACATCCCTTTTACCAAAGCTCATCTTCAGAGGGGGGACACTCCCACTTCTAAAAGGGAATTTCTGGGCCTGACAAAAACAAAATACAGAAAAGAGCTGGCTTGAGCAGAATGGTGGGCCACCAGCTCCCATGTGGGTCAGAAAGATCCTATTCCCACACCTGGTTTCTCTTTGAACCTGCAGGAGTTGGAAGCACTGCACTGCCAAGCCAATAATTACGGCTCAAAGGGAGGGAGGAAGAGTAGGATTCCAGCTATTGCATAACACCAACACCTACCAGTCAAGAGTGGACTTGTACCAGGATCAGCAGGCAGTCACGGTTCTATGGCTACTACTAGCCAAAAGGCTGACAATGAGATGACCGGGTTATAAAGAAGACGACAGAGAAGGAGACAGAGGGAGCGAGATAAAAATTTGGGGTAAAAAGGATAATTTAAAAAAAAAAAAAAAAAAAGTGGTTGGTTCTCAGTTCTAATTGCTCTGCTACCAAGCACCTATTCAAGGTACAAATAGAACAAACTCTTGCAAGAGGAAAACACAAGAACTACCACCCTCCAACACCTATGGATAAATGTGGTTACAGAGGGCAGGTGTGGTCTGGTCGGCTGAGATCTATGATCTGCCACCGCAAAGATAGACATCTCTTTTTCTCCTGAATAAAGCTGTAAATACTACAGTTCAGGAACAGTAGTGTGAAATGTCAAACATTCATTTTATCAAACAGAAATCAGAATGACAAATGAAAGTTTATCCCTGTTTATCCCTAAAGTACAGCCCTGGAAGCTGGCAAAGTCTGCTCGCTAATATGGCAAAAAATATATATAGCAGTGAAGCTCCACCAGATTTCTACAGTGCCCCATGGGATGTGCAGCTAACCGGGTCACACTGACAATCCAATTTCTAGTTAAGGGAAAGAAAGGCCAGCCCGTGGTTTACTGGCAAGAGCTACACATTGCCATGTGGGGGAACTGGGTTTCATTGCTGGGCCAGGACTCTGCTCCCGGGCTGGCCGGAATGCAGGCTGCTATGGAGACTGTGTTCACAGCCCCCTACGGGGAGGAAAGCCCCGGGCATCACTCAACAGTGACATCGAGGGGCCGGGATCAGGGTCCACTTCACCACCCGCCAGAAGGAGCCATTGTCTATGGACCCTGGCCAAGGGCTGTTGCTGCAGTGACTGGGCGAAAATAGGGAGAAAAGCCCCTGTGTGGTTGTGAATGAAGGCTCAGGGTGTGGTTGCCAGAGGAGACCAGGTCGGACAAGAGCTGGAACCCCGAAGCAGCATGGGGGAAACTGCTGGGCTAAAAACAAACTAAAGGAAAAAACCCCACAGTAATCTTTCGTAATGGTCCTACAGGCACTGCATCTTTCAGTCAGTGCCTCTGAAGATTCGCTGGGATCAGTAGAAGAATTACAATATTTGGACATACCGTTTTCAGGCAGAGCTCCACTGCTTCTGTGTATAACTCTATGGCCTCCTCTGCATTGCCTTTGTCGTCCTCATCAAATGCCTGCGTAACCAAGAAATGGGCCCGCTCCAAGTCCAACTGCTGCTTTGACTTCAAGGGAGCAGAATTCTGGGCTTCAACTGAATTGAAAAACAAGTTAGTTAGTTTATATATATATATATCTGAATGGGCAAAAATTCATCTTGATACCTGGCAATTAGAACTGGATTTCCAGTGAACTGATGCTCTAGTCCAATGTGGTGTACAGATCAGGCCACAGTTTCAAGTCCAATCAGGGGATTGGGAGGTGGAAGGCAATATCATCCCCCTCCCACCCACCCCGAGAGGAAGAGAGGAAAACTGGTTCTTACCTGCTAATTTTCGTCTGTACCACGGATCAGTCCAGACTCCTGAGTTTATGCATCCGTGCCAGCAGATGGAGACAGAGAAAGTTTAACTGACACTGCTTGATAAGCCCTGGTGCCACCTGCAGTTCCTCAGGATTGATATGAACCCAAGCACAAAAACTCACTTCTAAAAACTTGCGAAAGCTCTGAATAACAATCTGTATAGCCAAAATACCACAGCTGAGCAGAAGGACTCTCCACCTATCCGTGGCACTACAGGAACGAAAATTAACAAGTAAGAGCCAATTTTCCTTTCCCTGTATGTACCTGGATAAGTCCAGACTCCTGGAATGTACCAAAGCCCCCTAGCCAGGGTGGGACCTGGAGAGTCCTGCTCACAAACACTCTCGCCGAAAGAATGAGTTTCTGGACCCCGGATGTCTAGGCGATAATGTCTCGAAAATGTGTACAGCGACTTCTAAGTAGCTGCCCGACAAATGTCTTATGACGGCAACAACTAAGCCTCCGCCCACGAGGCCGCTTGCGATCGAGTAGAATGAACCCGTTAACAGTCAGGCACCTGCTGGCCCTTAAGAATGTAGGCTGACCCAATAGCCTCCTTCAGCCACCTCGCAATGATAGACTTGAAAGCCTGGGACCTTTTCTTTGTGCCACTCCACAAAAAAATAGGTGATCAGATCTCCGAAAGTCATTGGTCACCCTCCAGATATCTCAGTAAGGCCCTCAGAACGTCCGAGCTCCCTCGCATGAGGAGAAGCAGCATCCAAATCGGGAAAAGCTGGAAGTTTGACCATGAAAGGCTGGAACCACCTTGGAAGGAAAGATGGAACCATCCGCATGGACAAACCCGAATCCGAAATCTGTAGGAATGGGTCCCTACAAGATAAGGCCTGCAACTCTGATATTCTCCGTGCCGAACAAATGGCTACCAGGAAAACAACCTTCAAGGTCAAATCCTTAAGAGTCGCCCTGCAAATAGGCTCAAAATTTGGTTCACACAAAACTCGAGGGACCAGATTAAGATTCCAAGATGGACAGACCTTCCGTACCGGAGGACGTAAATTCTTAACCCCTCAAAGAAACCGCACATCATCAGGATGAGAGGACAAAGTTCCTCCGTCAATCGTCCCCCATAAAAAGGCCAGAGCTGCTACCTGAACTTGGAGAGAGTTAAATGCCAAGCCATCTTGCAGGAAGTATAAAATCTGGGACACCGAAGCATGCAAAGCTGGAACCCCTTTGGCCATACACCAAACCTCAGAAACTTTCTAGACTCAGATGTAAGACAACGAGGTAGACGTTCACCTAGCGTGGAATAGGGTAGTAATAACAGGTTCGAGGTACCCCCTGCACCTCAAACGTCGCCTCTCAAAAGCCAAGCCGCTAGACAAAAGCGATCTGGCCTTATCGAAAAATATGGGACCTTGATGGAGCAGATGAGTGAGGTGACTGAACTGTATCGGCCCGTCCACTGCCAAGTTGACGAGATCCGCAAACCACAGGCGACGTGGCCACTCCGGAACTATCAATACAACATCCCCTGGGTGTGTCTCTATCCTGTGCAAGATCTTGCCCACCAGAGGCCACGGAGGAAACACAAATGTAGAACTCTCTGAGGTCAAGGAATCACTAGAGCATCAACTCCTTTGGCTCCATAGTCTCTTCTGCGGCTAAAAAAGCGTGGCACTTTTGCATTGTGGCGAGACGCCATCAGATCTACATGTGGACAACTCCGTTTCTCACAAATGAGCTGCATCGCCGACTGACAGCTCCCATTCGCCCGGATCTAGAAGACTGCGACTTAGAAAATCCGCCTGGATGTTCTTGTTGCCCACAATATGAAAGGCCGCTATCTGGGTCAAATGTGCCTCCACCCAGACCATTAACTCCTAAGCCTCCTGGGCCACCATCCAGCTCTTCGTACCGCCCTGTCAATTGATATGTCATGGTCGTCGCATTGTCTGACAGGATTCTGACTGAACGACCTTGGACCATTGGCAGAAAGGCCAGCAAAGCTAATTGCACTGCCCTGGTTTCTAAGCGGTCGATAGACCAGGCTTGCTCCTCCGGCGACCACATACCCTGAGCCAACTGATGCTGGCAAACTGACCCCCAACCTGAAAGACTGGCATCGGTAGTAACAACAATCCAATCCAGGACCTCTAGATCGACCCCCCCGAAGAAGGCGAGATGTCTGTAATGATCCCATATGTGCAAAAGCCCAGGGAACCCAGAACCTGTAAAAAAAATCCCAGGCTCTGGGCACCTACAACACCAATAGATGGTGGACCTGTGTCTGCAATTTGTACGCTCTCTCGACTGTCAAGAACACCTTGCCCATGTTCGTGTCAAACCGGGCCCCCAGATACTCGAGACACTGGGATGGGTTGAGATGGCTCTTGGCAAAATTCACCACTCAGCCCAGCGTTTGAAGGAGCTGAATGACCTTCCTGACCGCTGTGTGACAACTGGTCTCTGACTTTGCCCTGATGAGCCAATCGTCGAGATAAGGTTTTACCAAAACACACTCGCACCGCAAGGCTGCCGCCACTACTACCATGATCTTGGTGAAGGTCTGTGGTGCCATGGCTAGTCCAAAAGGAAGAGCCTGAAACTGGAAATGCTGTCCCAGAACTATGAACCTCAGATAACATTGGTGATCCCGACGAATGGGGATATGAAGATATGCCTCTGTTAGATCCAAAGAAGCTAGGAACTCCCGACTGCGACCCACCACAATCACTGACCTCAGGGTTTCCATGCGAAATCTCGGGACTTTCAGCACTGCATTTACCCTTTTTAGGTCCAGAATAGGGCGAAAAGTGCCCTTCTTTTTTGGAACCATGAAATAAACAAACAGAGTACCGACTGGTGCCCCATTCTTCTGGAGGAACTGGCACCACTGTTCCTAAACCCGGCAACCTGTCCAAGGTCTCTCAAAATGCACGCTTTGCCAATGAACCACAGGGGGGGGGGGGGGGAGACCAAAAGAGGCCACGGACGAAACAAGCAAATTCTAAAGCGCAACCAGTGGGTGAGACTGGCCCACTCCTTGTAGAAAAGTGCTTGACACCCCCCCTAAAAAGCGAATGACGGAGTTGGCCAGCCTCACCTCATTGGGAGGATTTTGCCCCAGGGACCCTACCTCCGGTGGGGGCTCTAAAGAGCCTCCAAGCTCCTTGAAAAGTCTGCGCCCAGGACTAACCATGGCCCGCAAACTGCCTCTGCGGGGCTGTTGCCTCCCATGCATGTCGAGGCCTTCTCAGAAATGAGATTGAAACGGAAAGGACTGTCTGCATTTAGGCTTATCCTCTGGCAACCTGTGGACCTTATTGTCCCCTAACTGTTTTATCAACTGCTCGAACTCTCCAAACAACAGACAGCCCATAAACAGCAGAAAACCCAACTGAGATTTGGACAAAATATCTGCTGACCAGTGCTGCAACCACAACAATCTCTGGGCTGACATTGCAGAGGCCATAAGCTGAGAAGAGGTCCGCACCAAGTCAAACAAGGCGTCCGCAAATTATGTCACTGAAGCCTCCAAGCGTTCCGCGTGATCACTGTCCATGCTACGGTTAGCTTGGTCTCCTTGCCGCTGCTGCACCCAATGCAAGCATGCCCGCTGCAAGAAGCTGGAACAAATATAGCCGCCCGAAGTCTCAAAGCAGAAACCTCAAAGAACCGCTTAAGGTGAATCTCCAGTTTATGGTCTTGGACATCCTTTAAAGCCGGGGCCCCCACTACAAGAATAGTTGTCTTCTTGATGACAGGTGATACCGCAGCATCCACTTTCGGCAAGGGATAGAGCTTCGACATAGGTCAGCCCACCCATAATCCAGGGTCCGGAGAACTCCACTCCTGGTCCACTATCCTCTGCACGGACCTAGGGTAGGGAAAAGCTGAGGGAGGACTACATGTCCTATACAGAACTAGGTCCACCCCTTCTAGGTCTGAATCCAACTGAGGGAGCTTCACTGCGAGCTCCCCAAGGACCTGAGGAATCAAGGGGGCCAATTCTTCCCAACAAAACAAATGAAGAATCTTGGGAATGTTCCCGTTGGACACTGGCATATTGGTGACATCGTCCCCCAGATCCAAATCGCCAGCATTCGGATCACCTGCATTCGGGTCATCTGCCCCGTGATCAAGGGATGGGGCACCCACCAAGGAGAGCCCTGCATCCCCAGGAGTCTCCGAGGGCCCTCTGGAACCCTCCGTATCGCCCTAAGACCACAGTGGCCCCAATAAATGCTGCACCCCAGGGCCTGACCCTTCCTGCTGCGCCAAAAATGCGCGGTGGAGCAGCAAAATAAATTCAGGCGAGAAACCACGGGGAGCCGACCACATTGGTGCAGTACCCCCCCGACTGAGCCAAACCAATAGGCAGCGCCTCATTCACACTTCCCTGCCCCCCCTACAGGGCCTGGGTACACTGGGTAAAGCTGCAGTGAGGGGGGGGTCCTCCAGCCCCCCTGAAAGCGCTGACAAGTCTGCCGGGGAACCTAAAATGACTGCCGTTCCAATGCTAGCCGAGGCTGAAGGCCTGATGCGAGAAACACTGGCAGCAACAACATGGGTGGCTGAAGGAGACCAGACATGCCAGCGTTTCATTGGGGGGGGGGGGGGGGGGAAGAGAAGGCCCCTCACCACCAGAAACACACGCCGAGCAGAGAGAGATGGCTGAGGCAGGCAGGATCAACGCCATGTGCGTGGCAGACCCGACCACGAACCATAGCATATGGCTAACCCTGGAGCACAACGAGTTCGTCCCCCCAAAAAATGCTGCCCTTAGAGATTTACCAACCCGCTCCAGCTGCTTCCTGCTCAAAGCAGATCTGAGTTATTTTTGTAAAGTTTAAAAAAAAAAAAATGTTACAGGGCCTCTGCTCTTCTAAGGCCAAGAGGAGCTGTCCAGCTTCAGCACAGCCTGAAAGCAAGGAGAGAGAGCCCTTTAAAACAAAAAGCAGCTGACCTGAGCTAAAAAGCCACCTAGGCAACCTCGTGAAGGGAGAGATCTGGACCCCCAGATTTGTACCTCACAGATGGGAGCTAGAACAAGTGTACAAAAAGGTCACCGACCTCTAGCTCGTCCACCTCAACCAAACAGGGAAGGGTTCCCCCCAGGGAAACCGAACCCTGGGAGAAATGCTCCTGACAAAAAAAGAAAAAAAAACATCAGAAACTGCAGGTGTATGCACCAGCCACCATCTGCTGGAGACAGAGAAATACTGAGGAACTGCAGGTGGCACCAGGGCTTATCAAGCAGTGTCAGTTAAACTTTCTCTGTCTCCATCTGCTGGCACGGATGCATAAACCCAGGAATCTGGACTGATCCGGGTACGCACAGGGAACAGCACATTCTACATAAATGGGGGCCTAGGAGCTAGAAGTAGCACTCGGGGGACCTTCCAGTGGTGGTGGCTGGAGCAGCAGAGCCACAGGTCCTGACTCCAGCAGCAACAAGGCTGTGCAGCCACTTGGTGGAAATGAGGAGTGAGGGCAAAAAGGAGAATGAAAGGGCTGCATGGGGTGAGATGAGAGAAAATTTGGAGGCTGAGGGGGGGATGAGATATATAGCAACTGAATTTTTTTCTCTGGCAAATAAGTTCTGGAGAAATGTTTTAAAAACCTTTTGATTCAAACAGCAGCAAACCTGCAGAAGCTTTCAAGGCAGCGATTATCCTCTCACTGTCCTTGAGCTAATGATGCCATGTTTTATATCCATTACAAAAGGTTCGCTTTTCTCATATCTTTTACTGTTCCTTTCAAGGATATCACTGCTGGGCATATGTTCACTATCATACCAACTGATCTAATGCGGCAAGAGAACATGAAAATTCACAGTGTGGATTGAACACAAGGTAGTAGTCTCAGCAAAAACACAATCTGCTGCCGCCGAGCAGCCTCAGGCAAGCTAGCTCCAGTACACACTGCCAGACTGGGATGCAGGGCAGCAATACTATCAAGGGGCCAATTACAAACGTTTTTCAGCAAGGCAGCGCATCACAAAAATACAAGACAATAAAGAGCTGCTCTTCAGACAGGGCCCTGGGAAGAACAGCTAAATACCTGGTAGTCATCTCACACAAAACCTGTGGTCTCAAACATCAACTGCTGGCCTAGCTCTGTACCAGAGCTAACATGGGGGGGGGGGGGGGGGGGGGGGACACACACCGACGTTGCTTGTGCTTTACTCTGACACACACAAGCATGCCAGTGGCAGAGATTCTGTTCTTAGATCAGCATCTCAAAAATTCTGTTCATCATAGGTAAGTTTCATTTACTTGTCAGAAGGGAAAAGAAAAAAAGAAGAAGGAAAGTTTGCAGGAAGAGATTGGAATACATCAACAAGTCTGAAAAACTGGGAAGAGCTGTTTTTTTTGTTTTTTTTTTAAATATATCACGAACATTAACTCACACAAGGGGCGATACAGTAAACCACGCGGGAGAGTGGGCGAGCGCCCAGGCCACTCTCCTGTGCACGCGATTCAGTAACTTCATTTATTTAAATTAGGGCCTGCGGTAAAAAGAGGTGCTAGGGACACTAGCGCCTCTTTTTTGACGGAAGTGGCGGCTGTCAGCGAGTTTGATAGCCGACGCTCAATTTTGCCAGTGCTTCTCAAACCTGCTGACAGCAACAGGTTTGGAAACCGGACGCCAGCAAAATTGAGCATCTGGATTTCAACCCACGAGCCCATTTTTAAATTTTTAACCTTTTTTTTTTTTAAACTTTTTGGGCCTCCGACTTAATATCGCCATGATATTAAGTCGGAGGGTGCAAAGAAAAGCAATTTTTACTGCTTTTCTGTGCACTTCCCCGGCACCGGCAGAAATTAACGCCTACCTTTGGGTAGGCGCTAATTTCTTAAAGTAAAATGTGTGGCTTGGCTGCACATTTTACTTACTGCATCGCGCGGGAATGACCAATAGGGCCATCAACATGCATTTGCATGTTGCGGGCACTATTAGTCTTGGGGGAGGGTTGGACGCACGTTTTCGACGTGCTATTACCCCTTACTGAATAAGGGGTAAAGCTAGGGCGTCGAAAATGCGCGTCCAAATGCCGGCTAACGAGCGCACTGTTAGCCGGCATAGCGCACTGTACTGTATCGGCCTGACAGTATACTACTGATTTTTTTTTTTTAGTAAAGCTTGAGTAGCAGCCAAGACTAAAGAATGGATTTATTCTAGGTACTGAAGGTCAAAGCACCCAATGAGCAGACACAGACCTTTGAATTTCTTTCATGTTCAGGAACACACATGCCTTAAGCTTTACCTCTGTAGCTATTTATAAAAAGCCAGCCAATTATATTAATTAAAGCAACTTCCTGCTTCATTCTACAGTCCTTTGCATTACAGCAAAAACTTCCTCATTCATTTTCAATATATGTGCTACAGTCCCCTTTGTCAGTTCATCCCAGCATCAGCTGCCAGCCTTACAGAAACACATACATCACCATGTACTCAAGCAGGTTTTCCTTGTAATGGCTAAAATAAACATCATGACTATTTCAATAAAACTAGGGACAAAATGTTCTGAATCGAGCAGCCACTTGTACAATCAGGGAACAAAAAAAAGAAAAAACAAAGAAGTTTTTTTAAAAGGTTGCACTTTTTTTTTTTTTCAAGAATGCTTGGAAAATTGATTTATGCACCTAACACACTCTCAGGATCAGACACATTGCCTCCACTGCACAGTCAGGTGCAACTTGCCCTTTCAACAGAAGAATGGACCTAGGTCTCCTGAAAAACATAGGTGCCAGGAAGAAAATCTTTATATAGCTTTTAAAAAAAAATGCTATCTACTTCTTTTCTTTTAACATTTGCTCTCTCCCCCCACTTCCTCCCTTCTTCTGTAGCCCAATGTTCGCTTCTACCCCTGGCTGCTGCTCTGCCCAGCCCGCCACTGCTCTTTCCCAGCCCCTCCTCCCCATCTCCAGCCCAAGCCCCTGCCCCTCCTCTCCCAAGCCCAGCATCTACTGGCCTTTCTAAATCCATCCCAGAACTAAGCAGCTGTTCCTCTCCTCCCCTGCCACTACTGCTCTTTCCAGCCCCGGTCCTTCCTTCCAACCCAGGGTCACTGCTGCTCCCTTCCCTGATCCGGCAACCTGGACTTTTTCTACCCAAGGAGTGGGATCAAAGATGAAGGAACCACCGGATTTCTATTGTGGCATCCAGGGATAAGCATCATGTGTCTCCCTTTATAACCAAGCCATTGGAATGACAGTTCTCAGCTCTCTTTGGAAACCAGTAAGCATTGCCTCTCCCCCCCATGGGCAGCAAGGGCTGTTCATGAGCAATGAGTGGGATAACCTCCATTTGTGGGCAGTGAAAGCACCTCCGCGTTGCTATCGGGCCCTGCCAGCTCAGTAAGCAGGTGCCAGGTCCAAGACTGGGCCACCTTGTTTCCCTTCTCTGACAGCTGCTGTTCCTCCCTGCCCCCTCTCTGGCCCAGCAGCTGCTGCTATTTACAGCTCCAACCCATCCTTCACCTTCCTGGCATGGTGACCAATACTCTTTCCAACCTCCTCCTCCTTTCCCAGCTTGGGCTTGTTCTAGCCAAGGAGGGGGAGGGGCATCCAAGATGGAGGCACCATAGTCTTTTCCATGGTGGCCTCTGGGGATAAGCACCACTTTCCTCCTTTTGGAACCTATAGGCATGCGTCACTGAGCCTGCCCGAAGCAGTGCGATTTTTGAAAAGTCTGCACCTTCCAGGGGCAATTTAATCAGGCGAATCTTCCGAGTCCATTCTGGGGCCTGCAACATCATCAATGCTCCAACATGGAGTCAAAGAACATTCACAATTTGGAGCATGGGTCCCTTTCCCCAGTATTAGAAACCACCACCCACCACCTAAAAAACAAACAAACAAAAAAACCTACTATTGGAGCCACAATAATGAATCTCATCAAATGATATCAGAACATTGTTCCCATATCACTGCATCGCCATCTTAAGGTGGTGACATCACAGCAAGAGAAGAGTTTGGTGTATCTTAACAGGATTAGGATTATTCTGTTGTTTCAGCTCTATACAATACAAAACTCCTACAATATATTTAGCAATCTAAATGCCGAGTTCATAGCCCCTTCAAAACTCAGCAGAGAAGCCTAAACATACTGATGAAATTTATTTATTTAAGGTTTTTTTATACCGGCATTCATGAAGCGCTCACATCATGTCGGTTTACATAAAAAACAGGGGTGCAATGAATACAACAAAGAACATAGATAAACGTGATGAAGAGATGCAGTTACAATTAACAAGGACTACTGAACTGGGGTGGAGGAAATAAAGAGAGATAGAAGAAGTTAATTATATACAAGTATACAATATATATATATTGTATAATGTATAAATGGAAATGGAAGCAGAAATGGAAGCACAAATACAAACCTGCAGAGTAAAGGGCTTGGACTCTCTCCAGATACTCGCTTATTTTACCCTGAATATTTTCCAGATTTGATCCTGCCATATCAGCATAAATCAAGGCTTGGGCAGCCTCCTACAGAAGAAAAAGCAAAAAGATGTGGTGTTATTACATAAGACAATAGTTTTTCAATTAGACATTTCTGTTCTAAGCTCCCTGGGCACAAGAGAAAGTGATTTTGAACAGCACTGCGCACAAGGATAATGCTATGTAAATAAGAAATACTATCTTTCTACTAACCGCGTGCAAGAGGGCCTTCTTCTGCAACCTCCACTACAGGCTGTAAAGAGCAGAGTAGGACAACATAAGAAACTGAAGCAGCCTGACAGAGGAGAGGAAATGCGGCATTTCTACCATGAAATCTGAAGTAGTTACAACACACACAACATCAGCCAAACATTTCATTCAGAACATGCTGCGCCAAGCAGTTAGGGCTGGAAATATATTTTCAAAACTCAAGACACCAGTCAAAACTGTTTAAAAAAAAAAAAAAAGTAGAGAAAACATTTTCCCTATTTTGTTCTTTTTTAAATGATTGTTGCACTTCATTTCCTTTTTTTTTTTTTTTTGCTTTTCTCAATTTTAGGTGTAGAGTATCAAGTTTCAGGCACCTATTCCAGGACTTTTCCAGCCCAACAAACACTTTGATTTTTCTTTTTATTATTTTCAATAATTACAAAATATTTAAAAAGCATAAGCTCATTTGACAAGATAATATAAAAAATCAAAACAATATTCTTCCTTACAAATAGAAGAAAATCACTTTATATGATCAAAAGGATAAGAAGTCCACTCAGAGCATGTGCGCATTAGAGATCATGGAAGAGCCAAAGAAAGCAAGGAAGAAGAAATCTGATTATTCAACAAGAAAAAAAAAAAATCAGAACTCAAAAATCAACATCTTTTCAAGAGTCAATTATTTTACTATAATAGAAGGATCAATTCTCCAATAATTCAACTTAAATTAAATAGCCCAAGTGTAATTTAAAAATAATCATATCAGAATTACTTTCAGAAAAAAATATTTCTCTTTTTGTTTCTCCTGGTTAAAGAAAATAAGAGAAAAAAAATCCATCTTAGTTTCATCATGATGTAAATCCTCAGCATTTGGATTTTGAATGCCCTTTACACTGTCCTGAGAGTACAGAATATTAGGGATGTGAATCGTGTCCTCGATCGTCTTAACGATCGATTTCGGCTGGGAGGGGGAGGGAATCGTATTGTTGCCGTTTGGGGGGGTAAAATATCGTGAAAAATCGTTCAAAATCGTTAAAAATCGAAAAATCGAAAAACCGGCACATTAAAACCCCCTAAAACCCACCCCCGACCCTTTAAATTAAATCCCCCACCCTCCCGAACCCCCCCCCCAAATAACTTAAATAACCTGCGGGTCCAGCGGCGGTCCGGAACGGCAGCGGTCCGGAACGGGCTCCTGCTCTGAATCTTGTTGTCTTCAGCCGGCGCCATTTTCCAAAATGGCGCCGAAAAATGGCGGCGGCCATAGACGAAAAAGATTGGACGGCAGGAGGTCCTTCCGGACCCCCGCTGGACTTTTGGCAAGTCTCGTGGGGGTCAGGAGGCCCCCCACAAGCTGGCCAAAAGTTCCTGGAGGTCCAGCGGGTGTCAGGGAGCGATTTCCCGCCGCGAATCGTTTTCGTACGGAAAATGGCGCCGGCAGGAGATCGACTGCAGGAGGTCGTTCAGCGAGGCGCCGGAACCCTCGCTGAACGACCTCCTGCAGTCGATCTCCTGCCGACGCCATTTTCCGTACGAAAACGATTCGCGGCGGGAAATCGCTCCCTGACCCCCGCTGGACCTCCAGGAACTTTTGGCCAGCTTGTGGGGGGCCTCCTGACCCCCACGAGACTTGCCAAAAGTCCAGCGGGGGTCCGGAAGGACCTCCTGCCGTCCAATCTTTTTCGTCTATGGCCGCCGCCATTTTTCGGCGCCATTTTGGAAAATGGCGCCGGCTGAAGACGACAAGATTCAGAGCAGGAGCCCGTTCCGGACCGCTGCCGTTCCGGACCGCCGCTGGACCCGCAGGTTATTTAAGTTATTTGGGGGGGGTTCGGGAGGGTGGGGGATTTAATTTAAAGGGTCGGGGGTGGGTTTTAGGGGGTTTTAGTGTGCCGGCTCACGATTCTAACGATTTATAACGATAAATCGTTAGAATCTGTATTGTATTGTGTTCCATAACGGTTTAAGACGATATTAAAATTATCGGACGATAATTTTAATCGTCCTAAAACGATTCACATCCCTACAGAATATATACAGTGACCTGGAGGGTGCGTCAGTCCTTACATTCACAAGCTGAGCACCTCTCTAAACTAACATGCAAAAACCAGAAAACAAGAAGGTGACTAAAGAATCTATTAATACAAACCGGCTTTAGTGAAATGTTTTCATTACACTAAAGCAGGTTATAAAATCTGAATAAAACAAAAGTGTGGAACACAGCAAATTTAATTGGAAGCACAATGGAATACCCCTCTAATACATATAGTTTTGTTTAAAGAAACCATAATTTTGTTTGGAACAGAACGACAAGCAGCCAGGGCAGCACACAGTAGCTACCTATTTTCACAATGACTCGATCTGTGTATGTATGTCTCAGAAAAGCAGCAGCAGAAACCAAGGGTAAGCCGAGTGAGGAGATTCTTTGGCACGTATGCTGCGCTGTGTCCTGTGTCCTTCTGACGTTCCATCGTTTAGAGAAGTTTATTGGTTGATGACTGAATTCTATTTACAAAATATCCTCTGGAGCCATAACAAGTAATCAGGCACATTATAAAAGAACCTGTAATGAATGCAGCTGCACTTGTTTAGGTATGCCTTTGAAAGGGCAAACAGTGCTGTTACAAAGACAGATCTATAGAAAGCCACGGCTCGCTGTACACTATTATGAAAGCATCTGGGGACAAAGTTCCGCTTTCAGCATTATTCAGTATCACTCCCGTATAGACAATAGTGTTGGACATCTGAGAGAAAACCAGCATCAGCTGTGGTTGAATTGTTTCTCAAATGATAGTCTCCTTTCAGTGCAATTGAGCCCTCACAAGATCATTATTGCACTCCTGATCTGTATGTTCTTCATTTAAGCACAAAATGCTTTCATTTAAGCATACCTTAAATTTCACCTTCTTTATGGTTCTGCCAAACTAGTCTAGACATGTGGGATGTCCCAAGGCAGTACCTAAACTGGGTGGGAAAAATCCAGGGTAACCTGCAAGATGCTTACCCACAAGACCCCATCCTCCTTGTCTGCAGGACCAACCTGTAATGCTTACAAATGAGTGCACTGAGGTCAATGTTGCTGCCTTGCAAATCTTCGGGAAAGACTAGCCTGAACTCCACCCATGAAGACAGCGGCCAGACTCCTAACCGGAAAAAGAAAATTTGATCACATCACCCTGACCCTGTCTGCTCTACATTGGCTCCCAAAGCAATCCAGAATCATCTACAAAATTCTAAAAATAATTCACCATAACTTGAATCCCAACAATGAATTACTAGGGATAAAATGTAATCCTCATATCCCTACATAATCACTAAGATCTCATAACAAAGGTTTACTTGAAATTCCATCTATAAAAAACTACCACCTAAAACAAACAAGAGTCAGAGCTATATCAATTGCAGGCCCTATGCCCTGGAACTCCTTACCAGAAAACCTAAGACACCAAGAAATGTATACAACATCTGAAATCCTGGCTCTTCAACAATGCCTTCTAACTAACTCACAGGCTGATACACTAAAGTTTGCAGGAGAGCAGGCGAGCGCCAGTGTCCTGTGCGCGCGATTCAGTAAACTAAAATATTTAAATTAGGGCTGGCAGTAAAAATAGGCGCTAGGGACACTAGCGCATCCCTAGCGCCTCTTTTTGGACAGGAGCGGCAGCTGTCAGCGGGTTTGACAGCCGATGCTCAATTTTGCCAGCGTCGGTTCTCGAGCCTGCTGACAACCACGGGTTCGGAAACTGGATGCCGGCAAAATTGAGCGTCCAGTTTTCAACCCACGGGCCGATTTCAAAATTTTTTTTTAACTTTCGGGACCTCCGACTTAATATTGCCATGTGCTTTTCTGAGCACTTTCCTGGTGCCGGCAGAAATTAGCGCCTACCTTTGGGTAGGCACTAATTTCTAAAAGTAAAATGTGCAGCTTGACTGCACATTTTACTTTCTGTATCGTGCGGGAATGACTAATAGGGCCATCAACATGCATTTGCATGTTGCGGGCGCTATTAGTTTCGGGGGGGGGGGGGGGGGTTGGACGCGCGTTTTGGACGTGCTATTACCCCTTACTGAATAAGGGGTAAAGCTAGCGCATCGAAAACACGCGTCCAAACTCAGGTTAGCAGTGCGCTCCACCGGAGCGCACTGCTAACCTGCAGTTTGGACAATACAGTACAGTGCGCTCCACCGGAGCGCACTGTACTGTATCGGCCTGTTAATAACAAAGTCTTCCACTTAAATCTTTAATTTTTCCTTTAATTGTCCTTCTGTTCATCTACCTTCCTTTTAACTTTTCCTTTGTTCATTATTATTTTAACCTAATACACCGTTGTGATCAAGTGATTCTCACCTGGAATGATGGTATATAAAAATCCTAAATAAATAAATAGTAGAATGAGCCCTCAATCCCTCTGGAACTTGCCTACCCCTTTGCAATGTAAGCCGAGGCAATTGCCTCAATCTATTTAAGTGATGGAAGCCTTAGATGCCACTTCTCCCTTTCAATGGCTGCTGAATAGAGCAAACAGTCTATATGACCTGCAGAAGACGCTTGTGATCTTCAAGTAACAAAGCAGTACCCTAAGCACATCTAGGAAGTGTAAGTCTCTCTTCCTTTCAACATATTCTGATTGCTTAAATAAGAAAAGCAAAATAGCTCATTTCCGAAGAACATGATACCACCTTAGGCACAAAGCAAGGGACTGGATGGCGGCAGAGAACTATTTACAGGCCCTCTTATTACACCAGTCTATACAGAGGGAGATAATGACAGTGTAAAAGTGTGTTTTTTGACTCCAGCTGTTGGTGCGAGATGAACATAACCCATCCGTTAAAGCATTAACACCAACAAATTTTAAACAGCAGCAAGTAAAATGTAGTATCTGATTTTTTTTTTTTTGTAAAGCTCTCCCAGTCTAGCCACTCCCATTGCTATGGCAGTAAGTAAAGTTGGATGCTGCTTGTTGTCAATAACTCTGCTCCTGCCACCATAACAACACTGTAGGTGCAGGATAATTCTAACAGCTAAGCAATGATCTCAAGGGAAAGATTTGAAAATGGGAATGGAGTCAAAATACTATACATTCACCTTTAAATGCAAAGAACACAAAGCTATAATACCTATGAAGGAAGACTAAGGAATATGTATATGATAGGCAGAAAAGGGTATTGATAAATGGAGTTCACTCTGGGGGGGGGGGGGGGGGGCGGGCGGCATCACTAGCATTGTGATTCAGGGATCAATCCTTGGACCAGTTTTTTTCAACATTTTTGTCAACAATACTGTACGAGTGTTGTCAGGAAAGGTTTGCCCTTTTGCTGATAAAATATGTAACAGGGTAGACAGCCAGGAAGGTGTGGAATATATGAGGAGGGATCTAGCAAAGCTCAAGGAATGGTCTAGGGTCTGTCAGCTAAGATTTAATGCTAAAAATACAGTATTGCATTTAAGCTAAAAAAATCCAAGGAAGAGGTACAGTATTGGGGGTTAAACTCGACTAAGCACAACAGAAGAGCAGGAACTCGGGGCGATATCTAATGACCTTAAGGTGGTCACACAGGTTCCTAAAATGACGGCAAAAGCTGGGAAGATGCTTGTTGCATAGAAAGAATGGTCAGCACAAAAAGGGAATTGATATTGCCCCTATATAGGTCTCTGGTGAGACCTGATTTGGAATATTGTGTACAAGTCTGGAGACCATACCTTCAAAGAATATAAACTGGTTGTAGGTGGTCCAGAGGGTGGCTACTAAATTAATCAGTGGCCTTTGTTATAAAGCATATTTATTTATTAGATTTTTATATTCTGCTTTTAGGCACTTCAAAGTGGATTACATTCAGGTACTGTAGTTATTTCTCTGTCCCCAGAGGGCTCACAATCTATGTTTGTACATATGGGGACAGATTTAATGAGCTAAACATATATACCCTAGAGAAAAGGCAGGACAGGGGAGATATGATAGAAACATAAATATCTCTAAGGTTTCTATGCACAGGATTCTTTAGAACAAGAGGTCATGGGATGAAGGTGAAAGGGGGCAGACTGGGGAGTAATCTTAGGAAATATTTCTTTAGAGAGAGGGTGGTGGATGCATGAAACAGCCTCCCAACGGAGGTGGTGGTGGGAGACAAAAACAGTATCTGAATTCAAGAAAGCATGGGATAAACACAGGGGATTTCAGATGGTGCTGGGAACTTAAATGTTAAATTAGTTGGGCAGATAGGCTGACTAATTAGGCCATATGGTCTTTTTCTGGTGTCACATTTTTATGTTTCTAAAATAAATTATGGTGATATTTTGAAACTGTTCCTTTAACACAAACTGTACTACCTGCAAGCCAGTACAAATATTAACAACCATGCTGACCAATGGTCAGGGAATGCACTATATGAAAACAAATAATCTGGTTTTACAGATCAAACTCCCAGGTTTAAATAGGATACCTGTTATCAAAAATTCAAAATGAAGGGTGACTAATCATTTCTATATCCACTGTATTTCAAATATAGATCTCAATTTAGTAAGCTATTTTCCTCATAGACCCAGAATGGAAAAAAAGCTTTAGGAAATCAGACCCATAATCATTCACATGAGAAACCTTCTTCCTTTTATAATGTGAACCGGAAATTCCCTATCCTAAGGCAAAAAAGAAAACAGAAAGCTAACAATATATTGGCTGGTGTGGCAAGCAGGTATCTACACATTCTTGGCTTGTGAGGTAGGTCAAGTCAGTTGAGTTCTCTTTTTCCTACAGTGCCAACACCTTATTTCCTACATGTTTGCACAATGACTGGCCATTCCGTATAGATCTGCAAGGTCTGAATATTTGTAAACACAATACTATGACTATCACTGATAATCATATAATTCTCTTTAAAGGCAAACATCCGTTGCCCATTTCAGACAGTCGTTTCTTAAAGAAACTTACATACCATGTATTTCTAATTCACTATAGAAAGAGGGAATACAACTGAAGACAGCCATATTGTCTCAAGAGAACGCTATTACATAAACTATCACATAAAAACAATTTAAGACCACAAAAAAATAATAAGATTGGGAACAGCAGCACATAGACGACCTTAGCCGCTGCAAATTCTGTTCATCTCCAAAGCACATTTCAAAGCCAGACACGTCAAGTTACGCCGTGACAGTGCAAATAGGGACCTGTCAGTCTCTGTAAATATTGAGGCAAAAAAAATAGAACCGCACAAGTCAGAAGAGGGGGCCCTTGTGCTCTGAAAAACTCATAGGAATCTTAAATAATTCTTATGGTGGCCCTATAAAGTTATTACAACCTGTAAAGAATCCAGGTTCATGTCCTACATGGTTGACTCAGTATGACTGGAACGGGTTAATAATTGCTCAAACTATCAACAAAGCACTCGCGATTGAAGCAGGATATGGCAAAGCAGAGTAGCGTTCCCATCACAACAGGAAATCCATTCTTATTTTATTTTTCCTGATATCGGGGAAACTCCAGGTAGCCCAAGCCAGAGTGCAACCCTGAGAATGCAGTGGCAGGAGCACATCAGTCTCCAAACCCCATCTGCACACACAACGTACCACCCTTCAGCGTGCGGGAGAGAAGCGGAAAGGCTTACCTTGTAGTAAAACACTGCCGCCTTGTACTTCCCGCTCTGGTCATTCACCACCGCCAGTTTGGCAAACTTTAGCGCATCCACCTCCAGCGCCGAGGCGTCCATGCTGCTACCGGGCTCGATAATCCAGCAATGTCTGTTCTATGGGCTCCTTGCTTTGGAGAAGGGAAAGGGAGTGCGCGCTCAACTAGGACAGGGGCAGGCTCTGCTCCCGGAGCAAGAAGGGCGATGCGGGACAATTCTCCTCGCGCGCACCTACATGTCTCTTTTCTTTCCGCTTGCCTCGCGCCTTCCCGCACCAGCCAGAGCGAGAATTTCTCCCATCCTTCCTCCTTCCGCCCGCGGGAGAGCGTCACATCCTGCCGTGGAGACACGTCATTCTTCGGCAACCAGTGCGCTTCCGTATATCCACTATCTACACTGCATTGGAACTCGTCTCCAGGGAGCTTCGGTTGCTAAGTTCGTCACCGGGTGGGCGGAGTCGCGGGGTTGCGTGTTTTGAGCCACTACTCATGAGCGCTGTCAATTTTAGTGAATTTGTCGCTAGATTTGGCTTCCGAACCGAATGGAGATCTGATAAATGTGAATACGACAGAGAGCAAAGTTAGTTATTATCAACAAGTCCTTTTACCTACTTTGCCATCACATCTATCAAAACTGCAGCTTCGGGTTCCATCTAGGGTTGCCAACTTTTCCACAGACCTTGATTGGACAATTGAAGGCAGGGGGTAGTGGTGTTTATTTCCTCCCCCTCTTTTGCATATATTTGCATATTGTTTTATATCATGGGACTTGGAACCATATATTAGGCCTATTATAACAATATGTTGGGTATAGGCTTGGCTCTCAGAAAGCCATGAGTATACCAATATAGTAAACTTCCCATACCAAAATAGGACTAATTGCCAGCACTCAAATAGTAACAATTTTATCCATGAAAAGGCAACAATGCAAATATTCCAAGCCCTAAAACACCAGTATACCTCCTATTAAGAAAAAAAACAAACCAAGCCAAGATGCTGTAGATTCCTACACATAAGCTACATGCTAGTAGACTATCTCCCCTCAGTTACACAAGAAAAGCACAGACAGACCCTCACCAAATATAGAATAAAGAGATCAAAAAAGGTTAAATAGAAACATGCAAACAAAAACTGAACTGGAAACCCCCAAAAGCCGGACTCTGTATGCAGTGCAATAATGGAAAAAAAGGAACATCACCATTTCTCATAAAACATCAAATAATAAAATCAAGAAATATAAAACATGAATCCTTATAGTGTTGCGTCAGAGGTGGACCCTTGGGCTGAGGTGGGGTTGAGGCAACCCGTAGGCGAGATGGAGTGGGCTGAAGCTAGAGGCCGCTGGAGCTACACCTATACCAGCCCTCGTTCCCCTTGGGTTAAGCCTTTGGGTGCCGTGGCCAGCAGGACTTAGGTGGGCCTCAACGTTAATTAGAGATGAGAAGTGATTCAGCCCAGAGACAGCAGCCGGTAGAAGGCATAGTCCTACCCTGGACTGGATTCGGTACTGGAACTCAGGCGCCAAAGGAACAATGAATAGCTGGAAGTGCTCAAGCAAAGGAAGGCCTAAGCCTTGTAAGTCCACATCCAGAGGATAGGCGAGAGGAGGCGTCACTGACAGGCTAGGATCAGAGTCGATGACAAGTGGAAGTTGTAGTAAGCAACGTAGGACTCTGGACACAGAAGAGTTTGTGGCGTAGTCATTCAAAGCAATGGTCAGTGCACGGAGAAGGCAGGCATAGTCATTCAAGGCAATGGTCAGCGCACGGAGAAGGCAGGCGTGGTCAGTCAAGGTAATGGTCAGCGCACGGAGAAGGCCGGCGTAGTCAGTCAAGGCAATGGTCAGCGCACGGAGAAGGCAAGCGTGGTCAGATGTAGCAGAGGTCCGGGGCCGTAGAGAAGCTGAAGAGAAGTCAGGCGTAGCGGAGGTCCGGGGCTGGAGAGAAGCTGAAGAGTGGTCAGACGTAGCGGAGGTCCGGGGCTGTAGAGAAGCTGAAGAGTAGTCAGGCGTAGCGGAGGTCCGGGACTGGAGAGAAGCTGAAGAGTGGTCAGATGTAGCAGAGGTCCGAGGCTGGAGAGAAGCTGAAGAGAAGTCAGGCATAGCGGAGGTCCGGGGCTGGAGAGAAGCTGAAGAGTGGTCAGGCATAGCGGAGGTCCGGGACTGGAGAGAAGCTGAAGAGTGGTCAGATGTAGCAGAGGTCCAAGGCTGGAGAGAAGCTGAAGAGTGATCAGATGTAGCGGAGGTCCGAGGATGGAGAGAAGCTGAAGAGTAGTCAGGCGTAGTGGTGGTCAAATCCAAAGAGTCAGTCCAACACATAGTCGAAACAGGAACAAGGAGAAAAGGAACTGGGAACCACAGGAAACAGGAATACAATGATAAGACGATTCTAGGAACAGCAACGAGTACGAGGAGTACGAGGAGATCTGTTGTAAAGGCAATGCTATGGAGCGCGCTCCAAAATATGTACCAGCAAGGGCGCAAACCTCGGGGGTGTCCCCCCGAAACTGACGTCATCTGCTTCTAATATAAAAGGTCTCAGAAATTGCTAATGGAACGAGTTAGCAAAGGGTTTCATTACCTAAGCTACTCTGCCTCCTCGGACTTACCAGGGGTACCCGTTCCTCAGGGGCCTCGCTCTCTTTTCTCTATTTCAGATTGCCGATAGAACCGGTACTCGCTCCTCGAGGGCCCATGTTCCTGAACACTCTGAAGATTCTCTACTGCCTGGAAGCTATCACAGATACAGACAATTGTGAGTTACCATCGCTCTCTCAGAGCTTTCCCTGGAACCAGGTACTTGCTCCTCGAAGGCCTAACCCTTTCCAGCTACTGAGCTTTCTAAAGACCTTATGTGAGATATGTCATCTAGTTCTGGCTATGAACACAGTATACCTGTCTATTCACTATCTATAGTTTCTCTACAGCTCAGCCACCCTGGGATTGTGGTTCCAGTACCTGAGGGACTTCAGCCCTGCCGGGCATAGCAGCTCACTACTGCCACCTCTGGTGGTTCTACTACCTGTCTAATAAAAGAATTCTGTGTCTGTCTCCATTCTCAAGCCTAGCCAGTGGGCCCTCTCAGGATATCCTCCTGGGGGCACTGTCATCTGCCATCGGCCCAAGGATTCACCTATCTACATTCTTCTACAGCTGAGTGTCCTCTCCCAGCACTCCGCTGTTAACAGATGGCTACTCCGTTCCTAGCAGGAGTCTTCAGCAACAGATTCATAACAACCTGCTAACTCCATCTCCTCCTGAAGCTAGTATGCAACAAATTGCTACTCTTAGCTCTAACTCAGAGCTTTCCTTACAAGATTGCTAACTCCTCCTCTTCATAGGAGTTTAACCTTAACAGAGTGCTAACTCCTCCCTCCAGAGGAGCCTGCACATAAGAGATTGCTAACACTCTAGCAGATCCAATACAGATTGCTAACTCCTCCCCTCTGGAGGAGCAGATCTATAACAGATTGTTAACTCCTCCTTCTATAGGAGCATTACATAATAGAATGTTAACTCCCATATGATGTCTCCGCCCATCTGACATCAGAACCATAACAGCGGCATCTCTCCACGGGCCACACGGAGAGGCCCGATGAACAGGAACATTTTGGCTGGCAACACTGAGTAGTGTGGCAGGACCGGAGGCACCAGCGGGAACCCGAGGTTGGGGCTGGCAGCCCACCACCACCAGGAGCCAGGAGCTGGAGTCCGTGTGGAAAGGTGAGAGGGCCGCGCTGCGGGGCTTCCGCAGGCAGCACGCGTAACATATAGTAAACCAATTCTGATAAAAATAATTAATATTTCAAAATAGCTGATAAATAGAACATCCAATAATTAAAAACTTATTTAAACTTAAAAAATGTTTATAAAATTTCCCAAACACCAATAAAATATTCCAAATCAGCAGACCCATCAAATAACACCTATAAATAAAACTAAGAAAGATTTTAAAATCTTCTGTACTCCGCATCTGGAAACTTTTGATTTCCAGTCATCCCACAATTGTTATGACTTATTGGGGGATGGGAGCAGGTGAAGGGGATGTACACTTTCTCCTCTTTCTCATATACAAACACATATACACACACACCTGGCCAGAATCTACATCACTAAACATCTGTACGTATTTTTATGATTTTAATGTAACCGAAACTTAATGGCACCTGTTAGAATGTACTATAGTACGCTTACTCCAAACTTACTTATGTGCCTACATGTAAACCGTTGCGATGGTATATAACTTAGCAACAGTATAGAAAAGACTTTAAATAAATAAATAAATAAATAAATAAATAAACAAACAAACAAATAAATAAATATTCTCTCATGCACACACAGTCCCTCTCTCTCCCATGGATGGACACACTGACAACATATACACACATGCTGTTAGGAAGCGCTAGGAGAGCGGTTCCACTTTCCAGGGGATTGTGTGTTCTTGGACCACGGATCGACCCCAGAGGAACTCCGAAGAGGTGCCGAGGCAGGGGAGGCGTGCCCGAGCATGGGTTGGACAGGAGCAAGGCTGGACTGAAGAACGTCAGTATGATGTGGGCAGCCAGTTTAGTTTCCACAGTGTTTCCCAATTTTTACACACCCAAGGCACAACCTGCATGTAGAGACTATGTGGTTTTCACTAGATGGTCCTGGTTCCCAGCCCTTGGTTAGACAGCTGCAAAGTGGCATACCATTCATTACAGCACCTCCCCCAGAGGAGTTTTGGAATAGGGAATCCCTTAGGCAGGGGGGGCCTTCCTTGTGCCTAAGGGACCCGGTCCAGGTTAGAGTGTGGCAGTGTAGATTTGCTTTCAGAGGAGAAGGAGCTGTATCAGTATGCTCTTCAAGAGAGGCTCCCCAGCTTAGCAAAGGAAGGGAGAGACACTGCCCTGCCAGTTCCTCCCACAGGACCGGAGGGAGAGAAAGAGAGGTGGAAGGATGTTTGCAGTTTTTCTGAAGTTTTTACAGTTTTGACCTGTACCATTCCTGGCAGGCAGTATCCCCTGCTTAGGTTGGTCAAGAGGGGCTGTGTACCTTTTCGCCCAGACCAGGAGGAGGTTATAGTATCCAGTTAGGAAAAAGAAGGTTTTACCATTTGAGTTTTTCTCTATCTATAGAGGGAAGGAAGCTGTTTTTGGTCACCCTTCCTTGTCCAGAGCTGGAAGCTGTGAGGACTGCTTTCAGTAGTTGGTCTTCCTTCTGGGAAGGTCTGAGTCTGTCTTTTCAAGAGGAGTCGAAGGGAGAGAAGACAAGAAGGGCATCTGGAGACCCCTAATGGAGCTTCCACGCCTGGCACACAGGACACTGCCAGGTTGGAGTGCGGGATTGTTTGTGAACTTCAGCCACTGTGGTAGGGGACCCAGCGATGATTAGGACACCTCAGCCCAGTTGGGACATTTATTATCCCATTCCATGAAGGATAAGCAAGTTTCAAGCCCCTGGAAGGACACTTACACAGAGGCAGAGATTCTTTAAAGCCTGACTCCTGTAAATCTAAGGACTCTGGATGTACTTGGACAATTTATTTACTGCATCTAGTCATTCTTGAGTAATTCTTTTAAAATCAATCAATCACAGAAAACTTTCATTTGAACACCCATCCAGTGAGTCCAGCCTGGTTTGAAAGTGTACCTGTCCCAATGAGCTATGGTAACACACATATATGGGAGATACTACTGCCTGGGCCAAGAAGTTTAGGCTTCTCCCCACAGAAAATAATCCACCCTTTGAGGACAGAAGATATGAGGAAGTTGCAGAGAAGGTAGCCTCTTAAGAAATTATTTTCCGTGCCCTTAGGATAACAGTCTCATCCATTGAAAAAGGGTTACATACATTAACAAAAATGTTGCCTGACACACCAACCTCCACGAAGCAGGAAAATTGGACTTGGAAAGGACTCATTCAGCCAAAAGAAGAGCTATGGAAGCACAGAAATACCCACCAGTCTCTCTCCCAAATTTTAAAACAAAGGGAGAGAGGGTGGAGACACACATGAACCCTCCAGCTGCTTCTATATACAAGTACCTGAGAAGTGAAAAGTCAGTATAATGTGGGCAGCCAGCTCAGTTGGTTACCTTGGCTGCTGCATGTAGCAGCCAGAGCTCCTCCGCTGCTGCTGCTGTTCTTAACATTCAGAATGAATCACATCCAGTGTTCAGTGCATGCTCTTCCAGCTTGGAGATGAGACAGAGAAGGAAGAGCAGGAAAGGCAAGATAAGGAAGTGCTGGGTGTGCCGAATAAAGCCGGGCCCGGTAATCTGTGCCCTACATGTTGCCCGTTAATTATCACACTACAGGGTTCATGCTGTAGCTAGGAAAAAGAGGTATGCATCATTACACATATTCTCAGAAAAGGGCGCCTACATGTTGAAGAGCCACTGATGATGTCTCTTGTTGCTGTTGAGGTGCTGAGAGCAGAGCCCCCAAGTGCTGGCCTGGATCTGAGCATCAGGCATTGGTGACTTTTCCGGGCCACACCTGAACTGATCTGAAGGCAACACTGATTGGGAAACACTGCTGTAGCAAATGATTTGTTCCACTCCTACATTCCTCTAGGGCCATGTATTGGAGATCCCTAAGGGTCTCTACAAAGCTATAATGCCATCACAGTGTTCAGACTATAAAACTCTACGTAATGGGAGGACAGGATCCTTTTCCTGCCAGCAGTTCCTGAGAGTACTGCAGGGTGGTGGATCCCCTAGTGCCAGCTAGGCCTGAGATTTGTGGAGAGTTTCTGTGCTGCTGAGAGTCTGTCTTCACTACACATTCAGTGAGCAGTTCAGGGAAGTAGTGTGTGAGAAGGAACTGGCTAAGAAGCTGCATTTGACTAGAAAAGCAGCTACCTCTTCTGAGAAAAACAAACAAACTGGAGACTGCCTCCTCAAAATCTCTGAAAAAGCCTCTATGTGGAGAAAAAGAAAGCATAGAGGAATTTTCAAAAAAGCATCCTATCTGCCACCATTTGATATCTTTTTTGCATCTTTTATTTTTGTGGACTGATCCTGCATCAGTTGTCAGTAAATTTACTTTTGCTTGTGTGGCCCCCATGCCACAGAGTGTATAGGATTTTATATTATTTCAGAGGGTGTGTGTTAAAGAGGACATTTTACCCTCATGGGGAGATCTCCAGTGTTTAAAAAGTCTGAACCATCTACTGAATACACAGGATGTGGAGAGTGCAAAGGGTTACCTTGGAGCTAGAGTGAGATTGTTCCAGGGTTTACGGATCATCTCTTTGTGCCCTTCTTGACTAACAGTAAGGTACAGTCCCTAAGGGCTTGGTCCAGAGGAAAAGTAATAAAATTCCTGACTCTACTGAGTCCGGGGCTGCTTCAGATTGATAGGCCAGATAAAGATTGGAGCTGTGATCCTCTTCCAGGGTTACAGAAATGAGTAGCTGGAGTGGGACAGAGATGTTCTCCCAAAATCTCAGGAGGCCTGAAAAGAAGAAAATAAAATGTTTGCAATACACCTTGGAATATCTAAAAAAAAACAAAAAACCTGGGGAGCTTATTCAGCTGCTGAGTGGCTAGGTAAGTTATCCGGATACACTTATCCGGCTAACTTAACCGAGATATGAATATACCAGCTATGTTAAAGCTAGCCATATATAGATATATATCTATATATGGCTAATTTTAGACTAGCCCAATGGCACAGCCAGAGTTAGCCGGATAGGTTAATCGTCTACCTCCAAATATCGGAGTTAGCTTGTTAACCTATTTGGCTAACTCCACTCCTCCCCAGAACGCCTACATCCCGATCCAGGAACACCTCTGACATCCAGATATATTTTAGCGGGATAACTCATTTAGCTAGATAAGCCATTTAATATTTTCAGTTATCCATCTAAATGGCTTTTGAATATCGGCCTTCCTGTGTTTAACTGTGGCACTTGTTTGTTTCTTTAGACCAGGAGGCAAACTATGCCAGCAGGGACCTGGTGCAGGGCTGGGTGGATTCCTGTCTGCTGCATCAGAGGGAGTCTCTCCTAGAGCTGAACAGGACTGTGTGAGTAACTATTTTAATAACGGAAAGGAAGAGAGGCCCTGAATAAGCCTGGGTTGCTACTGGAAGATTTAAAAGAGCTAAAGGTACAAAGATATAGGGGTAGATTTTCAAAGCAGCTCGCGGGCGTACATGTGCGTGCGCTACCCGACTTGTGCACATGTACGTTCGATTTTTTAACTTGCGCGTGCAAGTTATAAAATCGGGGGTCGGCACACGCAAAGAAGTGCATACTAGTGCACCTTGCACACGCCGACATCTGCGGGCTTCCCCCGTTCCCTTCCCCCTAACCTAACCTTCCCACCCTTTCCCCTAACCTTTCCCCCCCTAGCCCTAATCTAACCCCCCCAAAATTCTTATCAAACCTTTTGCGCCTGCCTGGAGGCAGGCGCAGTTTACGAGCTCCAGCAGCCTGCCAGCACGCGATCCTCCAACACAGAGGAAAATGACCGCTATGTCGGAGGCCTCTGGCCCCGCCCCTGCCCCACCCCTGCATCGCCCCGCCCACAGCAAACTCTTTTTATTTTAGAGCACAATCTTTGACTGGACATTGTGGTTTTTTTTATTCTGCAGTGTCCTTGGCTCAGCACTGGCCCTGCAGTTTATCCTGCCCCCCAGCTCACAGCCCCAGAGATATGATCCCCCATCCTGGGAGAGTGACCCCAATGCTCCTCAAAGCTAGGAAGGTGACCCTGGGTGGTACAGGGGTTACACTTGTATATCCAAACCCTGGTCTGGACCTGAGAAGTGGCTGTGTTTGTTGACCGAGTGCTGGAGAGTAGAAGAGGGACCTGAGAGATCCTCAGGAGGTAGGGCTTTGAAGCTTGTCTTCTCATCCAACAAATGCCCGGAGGTATTGAGTGTGGAATGCCTGACCCTACCTACTGAGATACCCTGTTACTGCCACAGAGTGACAGCAGGGCTACTCCTAGACTTTGGAACTCTCTCCCAAGAGAGGCCAGACTCACCACTGATACTCTGGCGTTTCGGCACCAGATAGGAAGCTGGATCTTCCATCAAGCTTAACCAATGTTAGCCAGGCTCTAGCAAACTAAGGTGCAAAGCACTATCAGGCCTCTACTGATGTGTTCTGCGCAATTAATATTATTATATGTCAGTCGATGTATTTTTTCATAATACTCTCACGCCATTATCTCAATGTTTCAGTCTTAACTGCTGCTACCCTCTGATGATGCCTTGACTCTATTGCTTTACCTTTAATAGGTGGATTTGTTAAGCTTCCTTACCCTTGATTTAATTTTAATCCCTATCGATGTATGGCTATTATGCAGGCTAATTATTCTGTATCCTGTACATCTCTCTGAGGACTCTGGTAACAGATCGAGGCACAAATCCTTGTAATAAATTGATATTTCTGATTAAATCTTCTGCACGTTCAGCATTATTGTTCCTGGCTTTTTCCAGCAACATGGAGAAATCGGTTTGTATTGTTATGTATATTTTGGATTTTATTATGCGTGTGACTTGTACCCCTCCCTGAACTAGTCGGAGGATGCGGGCGATAAATAATTATAAATTAATAAATAAATTGTATTCAGTGAATTACTTTTGCCCGCAATTTCTTTTAAGTCCTGAAGTTAACCCTGCATGAAAAGCAACTATTAGTTTTTTGCCACTAGATGTCCCTACTGTATTAAGATTTGAGCTCTAGCTCTGAGTGTTAGGCATAGTACAAGTACAGCACCGAAGCACGCTTTCTGTACTAAAACATTCCATGTTCCCTAGGGTCAGTGAAAGCAAGTAAAGTAATCGAGATTCCACCCCGCCACACACTCCCCCAGCCTTGGCGTGGAGAGGATGAAAGTAATAGGGTAAAGGCTCTTCTCCATTCCCCATCTCCCTCTTGCGGTTCCTTTCTCTCCCAGTTTAGCCTTCCCTGGAAAGGGTGTGAAAACTTCCAGCTGTTGGAAGGCTAGCAGAGAAGCATGACAGGAAGGGGAGGAGCAAGCCCAAACTATTTCAACCCCTCCCCCCCCCTGCAATCCCTGTTTAGCCATACAATAAATATATAATGTACATACAGTTGTTTTTTACTTATGCCTTCTTTCTGACACTTACATTATAATGCATGAATCATTATAATCATATTCAAGAATAATAATTAAATACATTGAAAGTCACAGCTGTATAGGGAAAGATAACATGGTACCCAAACCACGGGGATCAAATGCAGGGACAACTGCCCACCGGCTGGCAGTGAGACACATTCCTCACCAACATTAAGTGTGCATCAAGATATCAGCTGTAGGTGGTGCTCCATGGCTGGCCGGGCTGATGACCTGTCAGCACCTGGGACCTCCAAGAAGTACACGGCTTAAGTGAGATTCACTAGCACAAGCAGTAGAACCCTAGTTTGGAATCGTGGCAGAGGTGCAAGGAACGGGCCTAGCTAATAATGCAGCAGTCCTTGTAAGGTACAGACTGTGGTGGTCAGCCTGCTCCAAGAGTAAGATATGGCTTGGGGTACGCATTGTTTATAATTTTGTGTATTTTGATAATAAAGTTGTGGCCTGTTTTAATTTCAATTATTTTGAACAATCTGTCATCAAGAAAAAAGGATGGCTTGGACAGTCCCAATTACCTACTTTAAGTTACAGTGTAAGATTACCTTTTGGAAACATAAACAAATAGAGATTAATTTACATGTCCTTATTTTTCCAGCAGCTTGTTGGCTAAAACTAAGCAGTTTTGCCATTCTCATGCAAAATGTGATGACTTTTAATAGGCAAATCCAAAACAAAATGGTGGATAAAGCAAGAAACTCACACACATTAAAGCGCCAAAAATATATAATGTGAGAAAAATATCTTCAGATATTTTACAGTTCCAACATCATCATCTATAGAAAAACATCATTCAGCATCTCCAAAGCAAATCTACACAATAGATCCCCTGGCATGGTCCGTGTTTTGCTGTTAGGCTGCCTTGTGAGGGACTGCTCTGCAATAAAAAAAAACAAACCCAAAAACATACATAGTATAGCTAGAAGGACTATATAACACCAAACCACAAATACCAACATTAGCCAAATTGCATACCTGAAAACATTCATATTCATATCAGAAGTGTCAAATATGACTTCCACAGATACTAATCCAAGTAAGAGCTTCCACTACCTCCAGATTAAATCTTCCAATAAACAATGCAAAAAAATCACATGGTGCAGAAGTTACCCAATAAGGGACACCTGGCAACAAGGCACTTATCACTAAAAAAACCCAGAATAATTAAAAAAAAATGTAAATGCAGATAATGTAGTGTAAAGACCAACACCAACAACTGATCAAAAAAGCAAGAGACCATTCAGTTTTATGATTTCAACCTAAAAATCCACCGATGTTCAAGCTGGAGCAGCAGGTGGTCATGATTGCCCCCTCTTGGCCACCGAAAGACCTTCTCAATAAACAAAGGTAAATCTGTAATTTCATGTTGTGCCTGCTGCAGGTGTGCCACTAGAGTAGCTTCAGTACACGAACGCTGAATACGGTTGCAGTGCTCACAAAATGCGGGTTCTGATCTTACGACTAAATAAATGCATTCACATGGGCATAACATTACCTAAATCACACTAGAAGAAGCATAGTCAGATGAACATTTTAAGCAACATTTCTCACAAGTGACAGGGCATCAAAACTCCATGACGGAGAGAGAAAAAGGACATGCTTGGCATGTCCCGAGGTTTATGACCCAAAGCTTCCATGGGAGAGGAAGGAGCATGTAAATGCGAAGAGACCATCATCTGACAACACACAGTTTTCAAGGTGCAATACAGAAGTATTGCACAGTTTTCAAGGTGCAATACAGAAGTATTAGGATATTTTTCATTTTATTTTTCATTCCTAACATCCTATTTACTTTTTTGACCGCCACCACACACTAACCCGAGGACTTCAATATATTGTCTACAATGCTTTTTTTGGGTGATGACTCATAATATGGAATCCAGCATTTTATACATATATTTAAGATTTTTTCCCCATGTGCTCATTTTACCTTTGTCCTGTCTACATTAAATTTCTTCTGCCATTTAGATGCCTAGTCCCCCAGTTTTGCAAGCTCCTTCTGCAGTTACCCACAATTCTCCCATGTTTAGCAACTTTGTATCATCTGCAAATCTGATAACGTCATCCACTGCTCTCTTTTACACAGAAACATGAAAAAGACTGTGTGGCCTATCAAGTCTGCACATCTTCCTAATTATTATTAATGTAGTCCATAATTCCCATCACTCTCTTAGAGATCCCCTGTTTTTATCACAAGTTTTCTTGAAGTTAGATACTGGTTTTGTCTCTACCACCTCCACTGAGAAGCTGCTCCGTCATCTACTACCCCCTCTGTAAAGAATATTTCCTAAGATTACTCCTGAGTCTACCCCCTTTCACCCTCATCCCATGACCCCCTCAGTATAGAGCCTCCTGTGCATGGAAACCTTTAAGATATTTAAATGTCTATCATATCTCCCCTATCTCGCCTTTCCTCTAGGATGTACATGTTTAGGTCTTTAAGTCTATCCCTATATACTTTATTTTATTTATTTATTTATTTAGTGCTTTTTTTTTTTTACCGACATTCATGATACCAATCATATCATATTGGTTTACAAGAAACAATGGTGCAATAACATTAACATCAACATGAACCATAGGCAAAAAGTGATAAAAGTTACAATAAAACAGGCTTTAGGATGAAGACCATTGACTATTTTAGTAGCACCCTCTGGATTGACTCCAGCTGGTTTATATATTTTGGAAATTGCAATTTCTAGAATTTTACACAGTATTTCAAATGAGGGACCTATATGGGGCAATATCACCTCCCTTTTTCTGCTAACCATTCCTCTCCCTATGCAGCCAAGATTTTTTCTGGCTTTTGCTGTCTATTTATCTACCTGTTCGGCCATCTTAAGATCATCAGATACAATCACCCCCTACTCCCTAGATCCCTCTCTTCTTTTATGTTTAGAAGAATTTCACCTGCAATATTGTACCTTTTTTCTTTGGAATTTTTCATCCTAAATGCATTACTCTGCATTTTTTAGCAATAAACCTTAGCTGCCAGATCCTGGACGATTCCTCGAGCTTCGCTGTATCCCCCCCATATGTTTTATAGACCTTCCTGACTGTCTACCCTGTTGCAAATTTCGGTATCACTGGCAAAAGACAAATCTTTCCTAACAATCCTTCTGCTATGTCGCTCACGAAAATGTTGAAAAGACCCGGTCCAATCTCTGAGGCACACCTCTAGTAACTCCCCATTCCTCAGAGAAATCTCCATTTACTACTACCCTTTGTCACATCCCACTCAGCCAGTTTCTAACCCAGTCAGTCAATCTAGGTCCCATACCCAAGAGAGTAAAATATATTATGTCTCCTATGCGGAACTGTGTTAAAGGGCTTCATGAAATCCAAGTGTAGTACAACTAGCACTTTCTCTTGATCAAATTCTCTGGTCACCCAGTCAAAGAAATTTATCAGATTCTTCTGACAAGATTTACCTCTGGTAAAACCATGCTACCTTGAATCTTGCAATCTATTGGATTCCAAAAACTGCACTATTCTATTTTAGCAGTGATTCCATTAATTTGCTCACCACAGAGGTCAGACTAACTGGCCTGTAGTTCCCAGCCTCTTCCTTACTTCCACCTTTATGAATAGGAACCACATCCGCCCTTTTTCAGTCCTCTGGAATTACTTCCATCTCTAAAGAAGCATTGAAAATGTCAGCCAGAGGAGCTGTCAAAAATTCTCGAATGTATCCTATGTGGTCCCTTTGTCTTATCTACTTTAAGTTTAGTTAGCTACTTACAAACACACAGTTCTGAAAACTGATTGAGGTTTACTTGACTTCTAATCTTATTTGTTCATTTTATGTGGTCCTGATCCAGGCCCTTCCACAGTGAACACTGAACAGAAATATTTGTTAAGCAAATTTGCTTTTTCCTCATCAGCCTCTACGTATTCCTCCCCTTCATCTCTGAGTCTCAGAATGTCACTTTTGCACTTCCTTCTATCACTAACATATCTAAAACAAGTCTTGTCCTCTGTTTTACCATAGTTGCTATTTTTAATTCTATTTAAATTTTTGCATTCCTGACTACTTTTCCAGCTTCTGTTTTCCAAATGTTGTTGCCTGTCTTCCTCTTTCTGCAATCTTTTAGTTTATGAATGCTAATCTTTTCTCCTATCTTTTTAGCTACTTCTTTAGACAACCATAATGGCCTCTTTTCCTCTTTCTTTTATTTTTTTTCATAACCAAAAGGTTAGTTGCACTTATAATATCTCCTTTTAATTTTGCCCACTGCTCTTCTACTTCCCCCTACATTTTCCCATCCAGCTAATGATTCCTTGAGGAACTCCCCCATTTTAAGAAATTTGGTTTTCATGAAGTCTAGGACCCTCGCCTTTGAATGAAGATTCATCTCTTGTGACCTAATACTGAACCACACCATTCAGTGATCACTGGATCTCAGATGATCATCTACTGCAACATCAGAGATACCATTCCCATTGGTAAGCACCAGGTCCATTACCAGTTGACAGAGCAGCTCTCCTTGTAGAGAATCCAGGATCTCCTCGCTTCTAGAAGATACTGCAGCTGGGATGTCCCACTCAACATCCAGTGGTTTGAAATCCCCTAGCAATAGCACCTCCTCTTTCATAGCAATTTTGTGACTATCCTCCATTAAATCTCTATCCATTTCTTCTCTCTGTGATGGAGGTCTGTATATTACACCATATAAATTGACGTGCTATTCCTTTCCAGATTCACTCACAATGACTCCTACTTACTTCATAAGCCGAGCAATGCTATTTCTTTAATGTTCTTTGTATATAATAGGGATGTGAATCGTGTCCTCGATCGTCTTAACGATCGATTTCGGCTGGGAGGGGGAGGGAATCGTATTGTTGCCGTTTGGGGGGGTAAAATATTGTGAAAAATCGTTAAAAAATCGAAAAATTGAAAAATCGAAAAACCGGCACATTAAAACCCCCTAAAACCCACCCCCGACCCTTTAAATTAAATCCCCCACCCTCCCGAACCCCCCCCAAATAACTTAAATAACCTGCGGGTCCAGCGGCGGTCCGGAACGGCAGCGGTCCGGAACGGGCTCCTGCTCCTGCATCTTGTCGTCTTCGGCCGGCGCCATTTTCCAAAATGGCGCCGAAAAATGGCGGCGGCCATAGACGAAAAAGATTGGACGGCAGGAGGTCCTTCCGGACCCCCGCTGGACTTTTGGCAAGTCTCGTGGGGGTCAGGAGGCCCCCCACAAGCTGGCCAAAAGTTCCTGGAGGTCCAGCGGGGGTCAGGGAGCGATTTCCCGCCGCGAATCGTTTTCGTACGGAAAATGGCGCCGGCAGGAGATCGACTGCAGGAGGTCGTTCAGCGAGGCGCCGGAACCCTCGCTGAACGACCTCCTGCAGTCGATCTCCTGCCGGCGCCATTTTCCGTACGAAAACGATTCGCGGCGGGAAATCGCTCCCTGACCCCCGCTGGACCTCCAGGAACTTTTGGCCAGCTTGTGGGGGGCCTCCTGACCCCCACGAGACTTGCCAAAAGTCCAGCGGGGGTCCGGAAGGACCTCCTGCCGTCCAATCTTTTTCGTCTATGGCCGCCGCCATTTTTCGGCGCCATTTTGGAAAATGGCGCCGGCCGAAGACGACAAGATGCAGGAGCAGGAGCCCGTTCCGGACCGCTGCCGTTCCGGACCGCCGCTGGACCCGCAGGTTATTTAAGTTATTTGGGGGGGGTTCGGGAGGGTGGGGGATTTAATTTAAAGGGTCGGGGGTGGGTTTTAGGGGGTTTTAGTGTGCCGGCTCACGATTCTAACGATTTATAACGATAAATCGTTAGAATCTGTATTGTATTGTGTTCCATAACGGTTTAAGACGATATTAAAATTATCGGACGATAATTTTAATCGTCCTAAAACGATTCACATCCCTAGTATATAATGCCATGCCTCCTCCCTTCATTTCTTCCCAGTCCTTCCTGAATAGACTATAGCCTGGTTTTACTATATCCCGGTCATGTTTTTCCATGTACCACATCTCTATGATATCCACTATATCTAAATCATTTTCTTCCATGACTGCCTCTAGATCTGGGACTTTATTTCCCATGCTATTAGCATTAGTGTACATGACTTTCCAGATATTGTCCTTTTTTCCCCATTTCTCTCATTTCTAAACAAGTATTTAATACAAGTTTTACTTAGCTTAGGATTTTGTTATAGTTTAAAGCCCTCCTCAGTAGGTTTGTAATTCTGTGTTGAAAGACGCTGTGCCTCTTTTTCAATGGGTATACCCCATCTTTGCTCAGCAAGCCTTGAAACATTATGCCATAGCCCAGGAAGCCAAAATGCTCTTATCAACACTATCTACGCAGCCATTCATTTATCTCCAAAATGTGAGCTTCCCTGCCTGGATATTTATCCTTGACTGGGGGATGTAGGAGAATACCACCCGTGCACCTATCTGCTTTACTCTCTCCCAGAGCCATGAGGTCACTTTTGGTTTGATCTGTTTGGTAACTAGCAGTATTGTTCATGCCAACATCAATGAGCAGCATCAAATAGTAGTCAGTAAGCTTGAGGATGGTTGGCAATTTCTCCAAAATGTTCTTGATTCTGGTACCAGGCAGACAGCACACTTCCTGGGATAACATGTCTGGTCAGCAGATGGATGCCTCCGTCCCCCTCAGAAGCAGTCACCAATCACCACTGCTCTCCCCCCTCCTAGGTGCAGTGGTTGTTGTGCCTGCAGTTTTGGGGTTTGTATGTTTTGGTTCTTCCTCATGATGGGATAGTTTCTCCTCTTCCACTTCTAGGGTTGCATACTGATTCCTCAGTAAAGGGAGATTGGAGCCGTGGTTAAAGGTCCAGTAGTCTTAGTAATCAAGGTCCAGCTGTCATCTTGGCCATCTTTACCTTTGCTTGGATGGCTTCTGCCAGTTGTTTGGCAAGGGTCTTCCTCTCGGATGCCTTGACTTCACATCTTCCACTACCTAACAACTTTAAGCTTTTCTCCATAGCTTTGAAGCTCGTGTGGTTGAGGATATTTTCTCTTCCCATTTCCTCTTACCAGCCCTAGGTTTCTTCTTCTTCTTTTGTTTTTTTTTAGTCTAAGACTGCCTGTGATTTCCCACTACCCTCATCCAGGGGCAGTTCTACAATGAGGCAGGGTGTGGTGCCCACGTCAGGTGACAAAATTTTGGAAGTGGCAGAAAGTGTCCTCCCTCTGCTAAAAAAAAAAAAATACCTGCAGTGATGCTCATCTCACTACTACCACCATTTATGTAATGCCAGTTTTTAAAAAGGGATCCAGAGGTGAGCCAGAAAACTACAGACTAGTGAGCCTGGCATCAGTGCTGGGAAAAATTATTGAAACTATTGTAAAGAACAAACTTGCTGAACATATAAAGAGTCATAGTTTAATGGGACAAAGCCCAACATGGATGTAGCCAAGGGAGGTCTTGTCTCACCAATTAGCTACATTTTTTTTGAAAGCGTGAATAAACATGTGGATAAAGATGAACCAGTTGATATAGTGTATATGGGTTTTCAGAAAGTGTTTGACAATGTACCTCATGAGAGATTCTTGAGGAAATGAAAAAGTCATGGGATAGAGGGCAGTGTCCTATTGTGGACTGAGAACTAGTTAAAAGTTAGAAAACAGAGAGTAGGGCTCATGGTAAATTTTCTCATTGGAGAAAAGCAACTAATGGAGTTCCCCAGGGATCTGTACTGGGACTGCTGCTGTCTAACATATTTATAATTGACCTAGAAATGGGAAAATTGAGTAAGGTGATCAAATCTGCTGATGATACAAAATTATTCAAAGTTGTTAAATCACAAGAGGACTGTGAGAAATTGCAAGAGGACATTGCAACACTGGGAGACTGGGCATGCAAATAGCAAATGAAATTTAATGTGGACAAGTGCAAAGTGATGCACTTAAGGAAGAGTAACCCAAATTATAGCTACAAAATGCAAGGTTCCACATTAGGAGTCACCACTCAGGAAAAGGATCTAGGCGTCATCATTGAAAATACATTGAAATTATTTGGCTCAGTGTGCAGCAGCAGTCAAGAAAGCAAATAGAATGCTAAGGATTATTAGGAAAGAAATGGTGAATAAAACAGAGAATATCATAATGCCTTTGTATCGCTCTATGGTGCGCCCTAATCTTGAATACTGTATGCAGTTCTCATCAACGCATTTCAAAAAAGATATAGCAGTATCAGAAAAGGTACAAAGAAGGATGACTAAAATGATAAAGGGGATGGAACGAATCCCCTATGTGGAAAGACTAAAGAGATTAGGGCTCTTCATTTTTTATTTAAAATTTTTTTATATACCGACATTCATCCAGGATATCACATCGGTTTACAGTGTAACACAAACAAACGCCAGGCATGGCGCTTTACGCGGAGATATGAGAGTTGTGTATGAAATAATGAGTAGGTTGGAATGGATAAATGCAAATTAGTTATTTATGCTTTCAAAAAGAACAAAGACTATGGGACACCCAATAAAATTACTAGGTGATACATTTAAGATAAATTGGAGAAAACACTTAAAATGTGGAATTCTTTGCCGGAAGATGTGGTAAAAGCTATTAGTGTAGCTGGGTTTAAAAAAGGTTTGGACACATTCCTGGAAGAAAAACCCATAAACCATTATTAAGGTGGACTTGGGGAAATGCACTGCTTGTCCCCCGACGAATACGAATACCGAATGTAACGTATGCGGTCCCTCTGCACATCCCTAGAATCTATATGTGTAGAAATCCCATGTGTGTTGGGTAAGATTATAATGGCAGGAGTATACTACTGTCTGCTTGGACAAAATGGTCAGACAGATGATGAAATGCTAAGAGAAATCAGGGAAGCTAACCAATTTGGCAGTGCAGTAATAACGGGAGATTTCAATTACCCCAATATTGACTGGGTAAATGTAACATCAGGACTTGCTAGAGACATAAAGTTCCTGGATGGAATAAACGACTGCTTCATGGAGCAATTGGTTCAGGAACCAATGAGAGAGGAAGCTATTTTAGATTTAATTCTTAGTGGAACGCAGGATTTGGTGAGAGAGGTAACGGTGGTGGGGCCTCTTGTCAATAGTGATCATAACTTGATCAAATTTAAACTAATAACTGGAAGGGGGACAATAAGTAAATCTACAGCTCTAACACTAAGGGCCGGATTTTCAAAAGCTTATGTGCTTAAATCCAGAGCATTTACACACGTAGCCGGGCTTACACGCTCCGGGCCTATTTTCAAAAGGCCCGGTGACGCACGTAAAGCCCTGGGATGCATGTAAGTCCTGGGGCTTGCAAAAAGGGGTGGGGAGGGGTGGGGCGGGGTCAGAGGCTACGGCACAGCAGCCATTTGCCGGCGCGCGCAACTTACTTCAACCTCAGGCCTGAAGTAAGTTTTGAAACAGAAGAAAAAAATAAGAAAAAGGTAGGGGGAAAAGAAGGTGGGATGGGGGGGGGGGGTAGGGAAGTTCCCTCTGAGGCCGCTCCGATTTTGGAGTGGCCTGGGAGAGAATGGGGAAGGCGAAGGAGGTGCGGCTCGGCGCGCGCAAGGTGCACAATTGTGCACCCCCTTGTGCGCGCTGACCCCCAATTTTATAACATGCGCGCGCCTGAGCATGCATGTTATAAAATCGGGCGCACATGTATGCCCACGTGCAGGTCTTAAAATCTACCCCTAAATTTTCAAAAGGGAAGCTTTGATAAAATGAGGAAAATAGTTGGAAAAAAACTGAAAGGTGCAGCTGCAAAGGTTAAAAGTGTTCAACAAGCATGGACATTGTTTAAAAATACAATCCTAGATGCACAGTCCAGATGTATTCCATGCATTAAAAAAGGTGGAAGGAAGGCAAAACGATTACCGTCATGGTTAAAAGATGAGGTGAAAGAGGCTATTTTAGCCAAAAAACATCCTTCAAAAATTGGAAGAAGGATCCATCTGAAGAAAACAGGAAAAAACGTAAGCATTGTCAAGTTAAGTGTAAAACACTGATAAGACATGCGAAGAGAGAATTTGGAATTAAGTTGGCCGTAGAGGCAAAATCTCATAATAAAAACTTTTTAAAATATATCTGAAGAAAGAAACCTGTGAGGGAGTCGTTTGGACCATTAGATGACCAAGGGGTTAAAGGGGCTCTTAGGGAAGATAAGGCCATTGCAGAAAGACTAAATGAATTCTTTGCTTCCATGTTTACTAATGAGGATGTTGGGGAGATACCAGTTCTGGAGATGGTTTTCAAGGGTGAAGAGTCAGACGAACTGAATGAAATCACTGTGAACCGGGAAGATGTAGTAGGCCAGATTGACAAACTAAAGAGTAGCAAATCACCTGGACAAATGGTATGCATCCTAGGGTACTAGGATGCATTTGTAAACTATCATTAAAATCATTCAGTGTACCTGAAGACTGGAGGGTGGCCTAAGTAACCCCAATATTTAAAAAGGGCTCCAGGGGCAATACAGGAAACTATAGACCAGTTACCCTGACTTCAGTGCTGGGAAAAATAGTGGACATTATTCTAAAGATCAAAATCACAGAGCATATAGAAAGACATGGTTTAAGGAACACAGTCAACATGGATTTTCCCAAGGGAAGTCTTGCCTAACAAATCTGCTTCATTTTTTTGAAGGGGTTAATAAACATGTGGATAAAGGTGAACTGGTAAATGTAGTGTATTTGGATTTTTAGAAGGCATTTGACAAAGTCCCTCATGAGAGGCTTCTAAGAAAACTAAAAAGTCATGGGATAGGAGGCGATGTCCTTTCATGGATTACAAACTGGTTAAAAGACAGGAAACAGAGAGTAGGATTAGATGGTCAATTTTCTCAGTGGAAAAGGGTAAACAGTGGAGTGCCTCAGGGATCTGTACTTGGACCGGAGCTTTTCAATATATATATAAATGATCTGGAAAGGAATACGACGAGTGAGGTTATCAAATTTGCGGATGATACAAAATTATTCAGAGTAATTAAATCACAAGCGAATTGTGATACATTAGAGGAGGACCTTGCAAGACTGGAAGATTGGGCATCCAAATGGCAGATGAAATTTAATGTGGACAAGTGCAAGATGTTGCATATTGGGAAAAATAGCTCTTGCTGTAGTTACACGATGTTAGGTTTCATATTAGGAGCTACCACCCAGGAAAAAGATCTAGGCATCATAGTAGATAATACTTTGAAATCAACGGTTCAGTGTGCTGCAGCAGTCAAAAAAGCAAACAGAATGTTAGGAATTATTAGGAAGGGAATGGTTAATAAAACGGAAAATGTCATAATGCTTCTGTATCGCTCCATGGTGAGATTGCACCTTGAATACTGTGTACAATTCTGGTCACCGCATCTCAAAAAAGATATAGTTGCGATGGAGAAGGTACAGAGTAGGGCAACCAAAATGATAAGGGGGATGGAACAGCTCCCCTATGAGGAAAGGCTGAAGAGGTGTTCTTGTGGCCTGGATTGGCCTCTGTTGGAAACAGGATGCTGGTCTTGACGGACCCTTGGTCTGATGCAGCATGGCAATTTCTTATGTTCTTATGTTCTTAAACAAATTAGAAAAGTGGTGGGGATGAGAGATAATTGTGCATGTTGGAGGACAAATTGCAGAAGGTCATCCTCTGTCACAGACAGCAACCACCAGCCATGTTACCTGACACTGTGTGTGGGAGGACTGGGTCTGGAAGGGCTTCTAAGTAGGATGCTTCCGTTTTTCTCCCTGCCAGTTCTGTGATTATATTCCAGCACATCAGCTGTTCAGAACCATGTAACTGTATATATAATGGTGGCTTACTCTTATTACCAAAATACTGCAGAGTACACACAATGACTCAACAAAAGACTGCAAAGCCGGAAATGTAAAGAAATCTTTGGCACTTAGAATAAAATAGCTTTTCATTGCAAACAGCTGTCTGTGAGCACGTATCCTTGAAAACATCAACAGATCGTGCAGCCCTCGGGCAGTGGCTCTGACATAAGAACATACGTTTTGCCGTGCTGAGTCAGTCCAAGGGTCCATTAAGCCCAGCATCCTGTTTCCAACAGAAGCCAAACCAGGCCACAAGAACCTGGCAATTACCCAAACACCAAGAAGATCCCATATTACTGATGCAATTAATAGCAGTAACTATTTCCTAAGTAAATTTAATTAATAGCAGTTAATGGACTTCTCCTCCAAGAACTTATCTAAACCTTTTTTTAACCCAGCTACACTAACTGCACTAACCACATCCTCTGGCAACAAATTCCAGAGCTTTATTGTGCATTGAGTGAAATAGAATTTTCTCCGATTAGTTTTAAATGTGCTACTTCCTAACTTCATGGAATGCCCCCTAGGCCTTCTATTACCCAAAACTGTAAATAACCGATTCACATCTACTCGTTCAAGACCTCTCATGATCTTAAAGACCTCTGTCATATCCCCCCTCAGCTGTCTCTTCTCCAAGATGAACAGCCCTAACCTCTTCAGCCTTTCCTCATAGGGGAGCTGTTCCATCCCCTTTACCATTTTGGTTGCCCTTCTCTGTTCCTTCTCCATCGCAACTATATCTTTTTTGAGATACGGCGACCAGAATTGTACACAGTATTCAAGGTGCAATCTCACCATGGAGCGATACAGAGGCATTATGACATTTTCCGTTTTATTAACCATTCCCTTCCTAATAATTAGTTGGATAAATGGCTAAATATGCCTATTTTGCCATTTAGATGGATAACTTTTGAGTTATCCATCTAAATGGCTTTTGAATATGGGCTTCTATGATTCTGAGGTCTTATTACACCAGATTCCAGCCCTGGTTCTGAATGAGCTGGAAGTGCTAAGGAGAAGGAGTAAACTGCTGCTCTCCACCCCCCTCCTACCTTCCAAAAATGTCAGGGCTGGCCCTGTAGTTGAGTTTAGCCCCTGCTGGCTGAAGGAGTAGTGCTAAAAGTAAGTTTTAGAGAAGACTTCTCTCCAGGTTTTATAGCTGGCAACGGCCTATATTACCCAGGTATGCCAATTGGGGTGAAGTAAGGAATATAACAAAAGGGAAAAAATGGTGTACAAAAAAGACAAAACAATAACACAATAGCTAAGTCAACCAGTGTCTGTTTTAAACACAGACATGAATTGTCTTCAACAATCATAACATTTATTTAAAACTTGTTTGAAACTGTTTTCCAAATGAACTGTTAGAAAGTTAAATGAGGAATGGTATCCATGCTCTCACTGCAAACATGGTAAGTTTATTTTACTATTTTGTCCTTTGCTCATTATTTATGTCTTTGCCAATATTTTCTAACACTGTTCAAATAAGTGAAAAGAGAGATTGCATTTGTCCATGCATATTGTCTTGTTTCTTTGATGCCTAACTTGTTTAAGTTCAGTCAAAGTATCTCTCCATCTAGTTTCTTTTATTATGGCTGAAGCTCATTCTAGCCCTGCCTGTCTCCGCAGCTGTTCTCATTCATTGTCTCATTCTCATTAAATGTATAAATAGTTTCCCGTCGATAGCAGGGCTGAATTAGCCATGCTGTCATGGGATCTGTCAATCAGGCCCGGGAGGCGGAGCTTGTCAAAGCAGAGAACAGAGCTTTGCTCTCTGCGGCTGCGCGTATGTTCCCGCGCAGGAAAGTAACGGACTCTCCTCAGTCTGTTTTTTCCGCGAGCGGGAACGCACGCGGAGCTGTTATTCTCCTCAGTTTAAAAACAGAAATAAAATGTCTAAACCCGGGTTTAAACCCTGTGCCTGTGGAAAACGGATGTCGGTAACGGATGGACATGATCGCTGTTATCAGTGTCTCGGGCCGCATCACCGAACAGAAAATTGTGAGTTTTGCTCAAAAATGTCACCACGGGCATTAAAACAGAGGGCCTATAGGCTTCAGGAAATTTTTGCCTCCCGCGATCCGTCAGAGGCTCATTCTTCGCCTGGCCCGTTCACTTCATCGGCTCCGTCAAGAAAGAAATCTTTACCGTTTAATCCTAAGTCCTCCACTATAGGAGGTAAGAGGAAAGCAAAAAATCAAAGGCCAGTGGGTTCTCATAAATCCCCAGTGCCTGTAGAGCCGCAACGTACCTCATTGGAGGAGGAATCCTCCGCGCCGAAGATTTCTGCGCCTATGGCGCCAAATGCGCATATACCGGCGCCAAAGTCAGAGTCTGCGCACAACTTAGCAGTTCCGGCGCGCATGGCGCAGAAGAAACTACCGCGCCGACTAGTCATGCGCACGGCGCCAGAAACACCTGTGCGCACGGCGCCGAAGACATTTGAGCGCATGGCGCCGGAAACAATTACGCGCATGGCGCCGGGAACACCTGCACGCACGGCGCCGAAAACATTTGAGCGCATGGCGCCGAATACAAAGAAACTTATGCGCACGGCGCCGAAAAACCCTGTGCGCTTGGAATCAAAGAAACATGCGCATAAAACTACAACCGCGCACAATTCTTCTTCCGCGCACAGACATTCAAGTGCGCATGAGTCTACAGTCGCGCATACGCGCATATCTCCGCATACCTATACATCTGCGCATAAAAACATATCCACGCATAAATCTAATTCGGAGCATATATCAAGATCTGGGCGTAGAGACCAAAATTACTCGCCTCAAAAATTAAAGAGAAAGTTGAAGCGAAAACGATATACTTCACATACCTCTTCTTCCGAGGCGGAAGTTACAGATACGGACTCTTCATCTGAAGACTATCATAAGTACTCACATCACTCCCATTCTAAAAGATTAAAAAAGAGGAGTGCGACATGGGAGATGAGTCCTTCGACTTCTAAATCATCTCATAAAGTTCCGTCGACTACCGGCTCATTAAGAAAACCGGTACAAATTATTTCCTCTACCACTTCTTCAGATTCAGAAGTTTTTAAAACTACTCCAGACAAAACGACACGGAAAGATAGGGAGGTTCCTACAACGTCACCTCCAACAATTATTCCAAAACAACAAGACAATCGTATGATAATGCCCTCTCATGCAAGAGAAGCATTTTTTCAATTGTCGCAGTCTCTAGAAGGATTTTACGAGACGCTTCAATCATCATTTAAAATGACTAATACTTCTGAGGACAGTGCTACAAAACATAAAGCACAGTCAAATGTAGAGCAGTCGGCAGAACCACCGACGTCTCCCAGGAAAAACCAACCAACTTCACCTACTCATCTACAGGATACATATTTTGATTCTCCTTCAATACAAACATCCCCATCATCATCGGTGGGATGTCTGTCAGACACACAGGACCAACTACAGGAGCCACATTCTCCTCCTGAAGACCTTACATACCCAAAATTCATAGAAAAAATGGGTACAATTCTACATTTAGAGGTCCAAAAAGAAGCAGACCCTAGAGCAGAAACTCTTGGGCTTCTAAAGATATTTGATACTCAGGTGGAACCAACATCTCTTCCACCACAAGAAATCCTACACTCCGTATTACAAAAATCCTGGGAAACGCCTTATACAACTGCAGCTGTTTCCAAGAAAACAGACATTAAATTTCGTATGAAGAAAGCATCACTATACACTCTACCACAATTGCCTCACGCATCAGTCGTAGTAGAGTCGGCGTTGCAAAGGTTCAAGAAAACAAAATTGCACACTGCTTTTCCCCCAGGGAAAGACAATAAATATTTGGATGAATTTGGTAGGAAAATATACCATAATTCAATGTTAACGGCAAGAATTATGCAACATCAGTTCTACATGATGCAATATCTGTATGAGTGTATGCAAGCTATGAAAGGTATACATTCCTCAGTAGCGGAACAAATACCTCAGCCTCTTCATGATATGGAAGAATGTTCTCGACATCTATTGAGATCAATCTATGAAGCACATGAAACGTCATCCAGAGCGTCTGCTGCAGCTATTGCAGCCCGTAGACTAGCATGGTTACGTTCAAGTTCCATAAGAGATGACTTGCATGTAAAACTAACGAACCTCCCATGCACGGGAGATAATTTGTTTGGAGAAAAGTTCCAGGACGCAGTAAGTAAATTAAAAGAGGAAGCTCTAGCAGTACAATCTCTAACATCAAATCCTATTTACTCGACTACACGTCGTTATGTGGGGTCTACCCGTAGACAATCATATGGCAGAAGACCCTATAGATCGTATCAATCTTTTCGTACGCAGCCATACCCTGCCTACCAACGTCCTGCTCCACAAAACAATACCTCAAATCAACGAAGAGGTAAACCACGTAACCAAAGGCAACAGGCACAACAGCAGACTACTGCTGCAAAGCCAACCTCATCTTTTTAGTTATTCAGCCGCCACCACAACATCAAACTCCTCCAGGCAGAATTTGTGTTTGCCTGAAAGTCTGGGAAACAATAACATCAGATCAATGGGTACTGGAGATAGTACGTCAAGGCTACCAACTCCAATTTGTAACAAAACCCATCTTGCCTCATCTTTCCACACTCAAGATTTACAATTCCCATCCACAACTGGGGGAGGAAATTGCTTTACTTTGCAAACAACAAGCAATTCGACAAATCCACCCACACCCCAAACTAGCAGCATTTTATTCCCCGTACTTCCTCATACCCAAGAAGTCTGGAGGCCTTCGCCCCATACTAGACCTAAGGGAGTTGAACAAATTTCTCACCAAGGAGAAATTCAAAATGGTATCGTTGAAGTCAATTCTTCCTCTCATTCAAACCAACGATTGGATGTGCTCCATCGATCTGAAGGATGCTTACACGCACATTCCAATCCATCCATCCTCGTGGCGTTACCTGTGCTTTCGCTACAGACATCAACACTACCAGTACAAAGTTCTTCCCTTTGGACTATCGGCTGCACCCAGAGTTTTCACCAAATGCATGATAGTGGTGGTGGCTCATCTCAGGAAACAAGGTATAACCATCTTTCCATACCTGGACGATTGGCTAATAATAGCCTCAACTCCGAATATCTTACAAGATCACCTCAATCGTGTGATACTTTGCTTACAACAACTAGGGTTGGTGATAAATTTTCAGAAATCACATCTACAACCAACACAGCAGTTACAGTTCATAGGCGCATGCCTGGACACTACGTGCAACAGGGCATACCTCCCAGACGACAGAATATCACATTTCCGTCAACTTCTGCACAACTTGAAACATACTCAGAGGCCGTCAGCAAGACAAGTCCTGGTAATTTTGGGCCACATGGCAGCGGCGAATTTCATGGTGCCCAACACCAGGCTACACATGAGACGCCTACAATGGGGTCTGAAACGACAGTGGAAACAGCATTCACAACCATTGACGCAAAAAGTATTGCTGACTGCAGAAATGAAAAAAGATATAGCATGGTGGCTCCTAGACTCCACCATGTCCAAGGGAGCACTGTTCAGCCCCCCTCCTCACAATGCAGTCCTAACCACAGATGCATCTCGCAAGGGATGGGGTGCACACCTCGAGACTTACGAAACCCAAGGGTTATGGACACTCTCAGAACAGAATCTACAAATAAATCTACTGGAACTCAGAGCGATTCGCAATGCATTACGAGTCTTCCAAGACCACCTGAAGGGACGCAGGGTCATGATCTACACAGACAACCAAGTAGCGATGTTTTACATCAACAAACAAGGAGGGTCCGGTTCATGGCCCCTCTGCAAAGAGACCCTGACAATCTTCGAACATGCTCACAAAAATTGCATACACCTACAAGCAACTTACCTACCAGGAGTTGCAAACACAAGAGCGGACAGGCTAAGCCGCATCTTTCATCCCCACGAATGGACACTCAACTCAGAAGTAGTCCAGGACATATTTCTACAGTGGGGGACACCTTCCATAGATCTCTTTGCAACAGAGATCAATTCTCAAGTTTCCCAATTCTGCTCGATAAGGCCAAGCCAATTAAGGATTGCTCAAGATGCCTTCCTCATTCCGTGGACGACAGGCCTTCTGTATGCCTTTCCTCCCATACCTCTCATAACAAGAACAATTCATAAGTGCATAGCGGACAAAGCTCAACTGATACTCATAGCCCCAGCATGGCCGAGGCAACCATGGTACAGTTTCCTACTTCGACTATCCATCAAGGATCCAATTCTATTACCGAATCGTCAAGATCTTCTCAGCCAAGATCAAGGAACACTTCTACACCCGCTACACTCATCTCTACACTTAACAGCTTGGAGATTGAGAGGCTCCTCCTGACAGAACAAGGAGTTTCCACTTCAGCACAATTCATCTTGTTACAATCAAGAAAATTCTCAACCAGGAAAAATTATAGCTATAAATGGAAACGCTACTCTACCTGGTGCACTTCCAAAGGTGTACCGCCATTGGACTGCTCCCCGGAATTGCTCATTGATTATCTTCATTCTCTATATGTAGTTGGACTAGCAACATCATCCATCAGAGTTCATCTCAGCGCCATAGGCGCCTATCATAGACCAATCAATGACATTCCTATATCCAATCACCCATTATTGACTCGTTTCATAAAGGGGTTAACACACATTCGTCCTCCGGTATCCAAACCTCCAGTCCCTTGGAACCTCAACATAGTTCTGGAACAGCTCATGCTTTCTCCATTTGAACCTATGGACTCAGTACACATGAAATACCTCACTTGGAAGGTGGTATTCCTGGTTGCAGTAACATCAGCACGAAGAGTTAGTGAGTTACAAGCTTTGGTCCACTATCCTCCATACTTACAATTTCATCAACAAAAGGTAGTTCTACGAACTCACCCATCCTTCCTACCAAAGGTAGTTACCCCATTCCATCTCAATCAGTCAATGGAATTACCAATATTTTTCCCTAAACCTCATGCAAACGATAGGGAAAAGCTACTGCACACATTGGATTGTAAAAGAGCCTTAACACACTACAAAGAAAGGACGAACTCGGACTCCCGTGTTTCTCAACTCTTTGTTTCCTACGACCCGAAGGCTCCTGGACAACCAGTAGCCAAACGCACCATCTCCAGTTGGATAGCGCAATGCATCAAATTCTGCTATGACAAGCAGAATTTACATTTACAATCTACTCCTAAAGCTCACCAAGTCAGAGCAGTAGCAACATCCTTAGCACACCTGAAGAATGTGCAACCCATTGACATTTGTAAGGCAGCTACATGGTCATCACTGCATACCTTCACATCTCATTACTGCCTTGACCAGCAAGCAACTACGGATGCGAAGATAGGGCAAGCAATACTGCACTCTCTATCCTCCTGTCCACAGTGACTGCCACACTGTCAATGATCACGTCCAACCACATATATCATATATGACGTGATCGGGAGCTTTGGACTCCCATGACAGCATGGCTAATTCAGCCCTGCTATCGACGGGAAAAAGCAAGTTTGCTTACCGTAAACGATGTTTCCGTAGATAGCAGGATGAATTAGCCATGCTGACCCACCCTCCTCCCTGGCAGTCACCTAGTCTTCGACTACACTACAGCTTAATTACAGACTGAGGAGAGTCCGTTACTTTCCTGCGCGGGAACATACGCGCAGCCGCAGAGAGCAAAGCTCTGTTCTCTGCTTTGACAAGCTCCGCCTCCCGGGCCTGATTGACAGATCCCATGACAGCATGGCTAATTCATCCTGCTATCTACGGAAACATCGTTTACGGTAAGCAAACTTGCTTTTTTTCCTCTCTCTTGTGTCAATTGCAATTTATCAAGAGATGAAAGATTCTGAAACACTGCTGAGGAAATCAATCCTTCAAGGAAGGAATTCCTGAGAACTCAGATGCTTGAGCCCAATTAAACACTTGGGGATCCAGTCATCCAAATTCAGGACTTTATGGTGAAAAGATATTTGCTGGCACTGGTAAATTAAGCAAGTTTGCTTACAGTAAATGGTGTTTTCAGTAAATAGCAGTATGAATTAGCCAATACATGTGGGTGATTTCATCCGGTAGACCTGCCTCTCCAAGCTAGTAGGCTTTGGGGTGGTCCTTGAGGGCCACAAACAGGCCAAGTTTTCAGGATATCCACAATGACTATGCATGAGACAGATTTGCATGCACTTCCTCCACTGTATGCAAATATATATTATGCATAGTCATTGTATATATCCTGAAAACCAGGCCTGTTTGTGGCTCTCGAGGATCAGAGTTGACCACCCCCTGCAGTAGAGCTCCGAGCTTCATCGAGCATGTGTGGAAGATCCCGTGCGGGCATTGGCCAGTGAGCCCCTCAGTCAGTTACAAAGCTAACTAGCCAGGTAGTCAACTCTCCAGGGAGAAGGGCGAGCATTCTATGGCTAATTCATTCTGCTGTCTATGGAAAACACTATTTACATTAAGCAAATTTGCTTTTTCTGTCAGTAAGCAGGGCTGAATTACCCATTACATGTGGGGAGTGCCAAGCTGAGGGTTGCAGCGGCATATTTTCTTAATGAGCCACCCTGACTCTACTGTGGAGACTGGACTTTGTAGGGACTATGTTCTGCAACATTGCCTGTCCAAAACCACTGCCAGACTTTGAGAAATTGTCCAGACAGTAGTGTGAAGTGAATGTTTGTACAGACAATCATGTGGCAGTCTTGCAGATATCCTCCAGAGGAACTTTTTTTAAATGAGCAATGGAAAAAGCCATAGATCTCACTTGATAGGCTTTGACTAATTTAATAAGGTCCAGACATGCTACAGTATTGGATTCAAGCTGTTATCCAGTTAGATAAGGTACATTTGGTCACCTGGGTACCCAGCCTATTTGGATTTTGGGGAGATGAACAGCTACCAGAGGCTCAACAATGGGACTGAGTCCTTCTTTTGTAATAGGTGAGAGCTTGTTTACAGTCCAAAGTATGGAGTCATTTTTCCCCATTATGTGTATGCGGTCAGGGAAAGAAAGTAGACAAGATGATGGAATGATTGAGATGGAAGGCCAACATTACCTTCAGCAGGATCTTCAGATGAGTACAGAGAAGCACTCCATTGTGGAAGAATTGTAAATAAATAGCATAGTGTATTACACAGCAGGCAGATGTCACTGCTACTAGAATGACCACTTTCCATATTAAGTATTTGAGTGATGTGGAGTCCAATTGTTCAAAGGTTGGATCCATGAGACACTGAAGGATAAAATTTAAATACCATAGTAGTGGAGATTTCCAAATTGGCAGATACAGGTTTTACAACCCCTTCATGATTTTGGAGACAAGGTTAATGAGTCAAAATTGGCTTGTTATTAACAATGAGGTGGTATACCACAATGGCATTCAAGTACACTCTCACTGAAGCTGTAGCAAGCCCTAAGGCCAAGAGGAAGTGCAAGAAGATAACAGTCAGAGTGGCTCGTAATGAAAAGGATCAAGCCCATTTTGAGAACATCACTTAGAGTATCTACTCCACTTAAAGGTGAGGTTCGCTAGCAGAAAAAAAGACTACCTCTATGGATTCCAGCAAGGCAAAGTTAGCTACTACTGCACTTCAACATCCAAGCTGTGAGACTGAGATCCTGCAGATTGGGATACAGTAAATACCCATCTTCTTGCATCAACATGGACAGATTGGACCTTAGATTTCATGGAGGACACACAGAGAGTCATATGAGGTATGCATATCAGATATGATTGGGCCATGCTGGAGCTATGAGGATCATGCGGCTGTGGTCCCAAAGCTTCTTCTGAACTGTTCTGGAAATCAGGGGCCACGGTGGAAAAGCATACATGAAAAGTCTTCTTCAGTCGAGAAGGAATGCATCCTGAGCTACTCTGAGATTGTTGGGGAATATTGAGCAGAATCAATTGAGTTTCAGATTGTATTCCATTGCAAAGAGGTTGATCAAGGGGCAACCCCATAACTGAAACAGATCTTCCGCTACTGAGTGAGCAAGAGACCACTCATGAGGATGAAAGACAGGATAGGCTGGAGGAACTGGACAAGGCAGGATGGGCTGAATAAGGTAAGGCAAATCAGAGAAGACAAGGTAGACTAGAAGGCAAGGCAGGCTGGATGAGGCAAGATCCCAAACTAAGGTTTCCAATCCTTGACAATATGATTGCTCCACAGACCCCAGCTTATTGGAAGTGCAATGAATGCCCAGCCAAAAAGTCTCTGATATTTCCAGACTATGGAAATATAAATGCCTTCCTAGCTATATGCCTTCTGACAGAGCTTGTCCAATGTGTTCTGCAACCAATCTAGCTCTCTTGAAAACCATAGTTAATACAGCCCAATGTACCAAAGGAATTTAAACTCTGTACCTGTAAAGGCAAATCTTGCTTTAGCTGTAGCACAGAAAGCCATTCCTGACACAGTGCTGTACTATGTTTTCCCTGGTTGTCAGACTTGGAACCCTCTAACCTCTCCTGAATGTGTTCATTGTCATGTTCTTAATCCTGCCAAGTGGAGGTATAAAAAGTGTTTGTATACAAACCTTCACTACATTGGAACCTGTTCTAAATGTGAGGTTTAAAAATGCCTGCCAAGCTACTAACACCAGTTTCTGCATGCATGCAGTCTGCTGAGGAAGATCCCAGCTGAGCTGTCTTGAAACTTACAGCACAGTTAGGGACAACTTAAACCACCCACATACAGTTAAAATCTGTACCCGCAGGGGTAAAGGCTTCTTCACAATATGTCACCCTTTCTGGTTTTCTGCCTCTGTGTCAAAATTACCACAGTTTCAAAGTCAGCTCCTGATATGCAAACATCAGATTTAACAGCAGGAGAGCTGCTTCTCAAGGAATTCCTAACATAGCCCCTTTAAAAATCACAGCCATAACTTGTCAGGAATTTTCAAACAGTATTTGCAAAGGAAATATGTGCCTCTAAATCCATCCAAAACAATCAGAAGCAAATGAATGCACAGGATAACTCTGTTTCTGAACGCTGCTTCAATGTACAGAGGGTTTGAAACAGGGAAAGCTAATTGACTCTGCACATAGAGCTCAGCTGCCCACAGCTGTAGCTTGCAAGTTGTTTGGTAAATTTATGGATTTCAGGCTTGAAATCCTTAGTTAGGTATGCTAAATGCCGTCATAAAGACTGGGACTGCGTTTTTAGGCCTAGCTAGTAACAGCTAAAGGCAGAAGTTCTGAAAATGATGTAGCTACAGCATGCTAGGAATTATATGTTTATATAATCTTTAGTAGCAGACGCCTAACCATATATGGAGGTATTTAGAGTTGTTCACTCCAAAACATTAACTGTAATTTCTTAGGAAAAATATAAGCTTATGCATAGGTATTAGTAACACTGAATTTAGTATAAGGTTCTTAGAATTTAATGAATATTGATACATATTCATGTAGAGTATGATATGCTGACCCTTGATTTGTCCAGCGCTTGTTATCAGCGTTTTAAGATCATTTATAAAGTGTAAAATATTACAGTGTCAGAAGAGCTCTCATATCTTGGGTCACAGCTGATGGCCTGTATCGTGTGCACACGATCAGATAATAAAAGACGGAAGTGAGCTCACTACCTTCTGTTTCTTTACTGATTACAATTTTTTCTTTAAAACTTTTAAATTGGTATAAACAGAAGTTTAAAAGGCCAGGCCTAGGGCCCTCTCGGATAAGTCCTACTCATGGGATTTCCCACAATTTTGGTGCATTGGCTCAGGTGGGATAGAGAAAAGTGTTTCTCCCCATGAAACGTCTCTGGCTTTGTGGCAATTTTGCTTCCTTATACAGTGGACCCTTGAGTTACAACCAGCTTGACATATGAACAACTTGGGTTACAACCAAAATTTTAGTTTTGAGTTACAACCAAAGTCTTGAGTTACAACCTGA
>NW_021821421.1:0-72638 GCF_901001135.1 Rhinatrema bivittatum | reverse complement strand
TACCGATGCTCAAGACCAGGTCTTATCGTACCGGTTTGCAGTGTAACTGGGGAAATCAATTAACAACTATACAGAAGGTAAAGTTACATTAAACAGGGAGCAAGAACATGGGAGTTGGAAGACAGGAAAGATATATAAACGAATAGAACTGGAGAGTAGTAAAAACAGTTAAATAAAACAAAATAGTTGCGAGTCATATAAAGATAGCTGAGATTGGCTGTAGATATATCATAGGCAATTATTAACATATTGTTTCCTGAGAAAGCAGGGATCACGGGGAGGTAAGCATGGGGGGGGGGTGGGGGAGAAGGGATAGTAGGGACTGGGAAGGGGGAGGGAGGGAGGGTAGGATAGGAAGGTGAGAGTCAATGTTAGTTGATCGAGGTTCATTCAGCGGTAAGCTTGTGTGAACAGCCAGATTTTCAGTTTCTTTCTGAAGGTGAAATGGGTTTTAGATCAATTTCTAAAAATAGATCTAAAACCCATCTAAAACCCATAGGTTTTAGATCTATTTCTAAAAAAATATTTCAGAATATTATCTTTGTCTGAAATAAATGCTAGGGTAATAAGCAAATTTCCTCCTTTTTCAATGACTATCTCTTCCTGAGATTTTTCCAGAAAATCCGATTGATCTACTGAGATTTCTTTATTTGGATCTTCTAAATCTTATTCTGTGTTCCAAATTTTGTCTGCTCTTTCACCTTAACGGAAGTAGGATTGATATAAAATGCTTTGACTATTGTAGTACATTGTTCTGGGATCTTTAAAATTTGATTTACATAAGCTCTAAATAGATCTATGGGACCCATTTTACTTGTGATAGGAACATTTATGATCCTCAAATTTAACATATGAGAATAATTCTCTATGTTTTCAATCTTTCTTTGTAATTCACACTCAGATTTAATTTGATGGACTTGTACATTCTCTACTTTTAGCAAGCGTTGGCCCATATCATTTACTTGCTTCTGTTGAGCTGTCAATACATCAGCGTTACTTCTAACTACCAAATTGGTTTCATTTACCACCTTTGTTAGGTTTTTTATAGAAGAGTCCAATTTAGTCAAACAAGTCCAAAGAGTATCCAAAGTTACATTTGCAGGTTTAATTATAACTTCCTGACCTGGCATTTGTTGATTTCCATCACCCGAATGATGTTTCTGTATTTTGGAGGAAGGATTATCTCGTCCTGTATTTTGGTCTGTTTTATTTAAGGAAGAAAACTTGCTTTTGGATATCTCTTCCTTTTCCCCGGCAATATCACCAGATTCATCAACACTCTCTGGGTCTCCTTGAGAGATATTTGGCAAATTGATGGGTAAAACCCCTTCATTGACGAGGTGGAGTTAGAATGTCTGGCGCCCCTGGACTTAAAGAGATGTCCTCGGCCAAAAGGATTGGAATTTGCCCTAATTCCATCTCTTTAGCGGCCCCCTCAACAGGGGTACTATGTGGAGGATTCATCCACTCTGAGACAGTCCTTTGGCCTAGTTGAGCTGTCAGTGTACTTGGGGTTGGCCTTATCCTGTCCTTCCTCTTAGTATGAGGCATAAACTCTAATAAGAAATCAGCTCAAAACTTTAGCCAGGAAGCACAAAGTAGCCCTTACAGTATTAAAATATACTTCTCTATGGAGAGCGAGGTGTATGCGTTATTTAGAGATTTCAAAAAACAAAGAAAAAATATTTTGACATATCGTAAGGTGTAAGAAATAGTAAAAAGTCCTTTTCTTTTCTTGAAATATGAACTTCAATAAGGCGAACCTGGCATTTCCGGGCGTTTCCGGTCGGAGCCGGTCAGAGCCGCGCACCCCTTTGGCACGCGGCTTTGGCGGCGCGCCATAAAGGATGTAATTTAAAGCTACCTTCTGGCCCCTCCTATTCACGTGGCAGCTGATAATTGGTTGTCCAAACGTTCAGGGCAGACTTACATCCTTCACCCCCGCGGCAATCAAAGAACACGAGTTTCCAAAGAATTCAAGCAAGGTAATCACCTTTAGGTAATAATTCACGGGGAAAAGGAAAAACTCAGTCCCAGCATTAACGCTTCTCACCTCGCCTCGAATAATTTCTTTATAGGAGGGCCATTTTAAGGCTTCCCACCGGCCCCTCCTTTTCACGTGGCAGCTGATAATTGGTTGTCCAAACGTTCAGGGCAGACTTACATCCTTCACCCCCGCGGCAATCAAAGAACACGTGTTTCCAAAGAATTCAAGCAAGGTAATCACCTTTAGGTAATAATTCACGGGGAAAAGGAAAACTCAGTCCCAGCATTAACGCTTCTCACCTTGCCTCGAATAATTTCTTTATAGGAGGGCCATTTTAAGGCTTCCTTCCGTCCCCTAATATTCACGTGGCAGCTGATAATTGGTTGTCCAAACGTTCAGGGCAGACTTACGTCCTTCACCCCCGCGGCAATCAAACAACACGAGTTTCCAAAGAATTCAAGCAAGGTAATCACCTTTAGGTAATAATTCACAGGGAAAGGAAAACTCAGTCCCAGCATTAACGCTTCTCACCTCGCCTCCAAGTTGTTATTTTAAAAGGCACTTACACATGTTCATTTTTCAACTTACCTGATAATTATCTGGAGCAAATTACATTAATTGCATAGTACTGAGTAGGTGGGAGGTTGGGTAAAATGGGGAGCATTCAGGCTGAGGAACCAGAAGGGTATTGATGACCTGGAGAAGGACTTGGGTAATTGGTGGACTAATTGGTAAAACTGGTAATTGCATAGAGGCATGTATGCTATAAAATACACTGACTTAAGCAGGTAAGTCCTATTCTCTTTCATGCATAAAATATATGCACATATATTTTTAAAGTAGGTGGTGTTTAATGCATTGCATGAATTCACGTGTAAACCTACATGCACACATATGTTACAAGGTAGAGAGATATGTGTATTTTATAATATGTGCAAGTAGTCTATGGGTACACGATCAATCAAACTGATTGATAGGTGAGATAAGGATGACAGCGGCCAATTTGTGTTCACTTCCAGTCTAATCCCCACCCATACCCTGCCCACTCCCCATAGAAGTGAATGGGGTTGTAGCCCAGCCCCTCCTTCCTCCTTCCTCCTCCCACCTTCAACCCCACCCCCTCCTGGCCATGAATACACCCCATCCAGGCCCTGACCCCTCCCCTAGCTCCACCTATGCCCCACCCAAGCTCCTCCCCCAATAGAAGTGAATGGAGAGGCCCCTCCTATGCCCCACCCCAAACCAATCCCCCTATGATGTCACTGGTGGCCCCGCCCATGCCCCACCCCAAGCCAAACCCCCTATGATGCTGCAGGTATGGCATCGCCGGAAGTCTACCCCTCACCATACCCCCAAAAACACACCCCCTAGAACGTCGTCAGAAAGGGCCCTGTCGCTTTGAATGGCGACAGAATTAATGGTTCTGGCTGTTTTTGATGATCTCACCGGAAGTACAATACAAAACCCAAACCACCCCAAAAAATGTGCCCCGTAGAACATCAAATTTGTAATATTCAGCTAGAAAAGAACTCTTAAGTAAACCTATCTGACAACCTATCTGACAACCGTCATAAATAGCCTCAAAGAATGTGTGGCTTATAAATGAAGCCTGTAATAAATGAAGCCTGTAATAAATGAAGCCTTAAGTATTACAGGCTTCATTTATAAGCCACACATTCTTTGAGGCTATTTATGACGGTTGTCAGATAGGTTTACTTAAGAGTTCTTTTCTAGCTGAATATTACAAATTTGAAGTATTCTGGTTTTCAGCTGCACCTTTGGGTTTATTGATTTTCTATTGTTACCCCCTAGAACATCAGCAGAAATGTCCCTGATGCTTTTTAATGATGACAGAGCCGGAAGCATGCTTTTTTTTCTAGCCCTCTGTTTTAAAAGTTATAGCTGTGAGGTAGCAGGAAACTGTGGTTCATTCTGTACACAAGGATTTGGTTTTCTTTTAAAAAACAGACCTCTGTATTTACAGCCATATAAAACAAGCAGGCACCAGCAGATCTTAAAGAAAAATGTATTATGACCCAGGCACTGTAAGTAGTTTTGCTGGTATAAATCCAGACTGATTGGATTACAGATCGAGATGCTTATTTATTTATTTATTTATTTATTTAAAATGTTTATATACCGGCATTCGTGTTACAAACACATCATGCCGGTTTACATATAACAGGGGTGTGCAAAGAACTGTTGAATAACCTATTAGTGTGGAAGGAAGCAGTTACAAATAACAAGGTAAAAGAACTGGGAGAAGAGAAGAGAAGGGAGAGGATAACATTAGATAGAGGTATTTACATTAGTAATAACATTTTTTACATGTGGAAGTGGTAGATCTGGTTGAAAGAATTAATCGGTGTCCGGGAAGGCTTTTTTAAACAGCCAGGTCTTAAGTCTCTTCCTGAAGGTTGGGAGGCTGGGCTCCTGTCTAAGGTCCGGTGGGATGGAGTTCCACAGAAGGGGGCCAGCTGTTGAAAAGGCCCAATCTCTCAAGGTAATGTGTCTGGTAGTCTTGGCTGGGGGCACTTGAAGAGATCCTCTGAGTGCGTCTCTTGTTGGTCTGGAGGAGTTATAAAATTTGGAATGGAATCTGTAAGTCGAGTGGGGAGTGTTGATGGATGGTTTTGTATATTATGGAAAGCGATTTGTAGAGGATTCTAAAGTGCACAGGTAGCCAGTGGAGATCTTTTAGGATTGGAGATATATGGTCCCTCCTCCTGGAATTTGTCAGTAATCTTGCCGCAGTGTTTTGTAACATCTGAAGGGGTTTAGTGTAGGAGGAAGGTAGGCCCAGCAGGATAGAGTTACAGTAATCGATCTTAGAAAAATGATAGCTTGTAGAATGGTTCTGAAATCCTGAGTGTGGAAGAGTGGTCTAATTCTTTTCAGAACTTGGAGTTTATGGAAACATCCTTGGTGGTTCTGTGATGGAAGCTTTAAGGTTCATCCGGTTATCAATTAATACTCCTAGATCTCTCACCTGTGTAGTAGTTGGGGTAGTTGGAGGATTAGAGATGGAATTGTTATCTGGGGAGATGAGTAGCAGTTCTGTTTTAGAGGAGTTTAAAACTAGGTTTAGGTTAGACAGGAGGATGTTTGATTGGAAGAGACAGTTTTCCCAGTGAACCAATGTTTTTGTGTAAGATTCTTTAATGGGTATCACGATCTGGATGTCGTCGGCGTAAAGGAAATGTTTGAGGTTAAGGTTGGAGAGTAGTTGGCAGATTGGTAAAAGATAAATGTTAAAGAGTGTAGGCGAGAGTGAGGAGCCCTGAGGGACTCCTATGGATGCCGTCCATTCGTGAAGATTCTTTGTTCTGTATCTTAACCCTTGAAGCCTCTGTTGGAGAGAAAAGATTTAAACCATAAGAGTGCGGTGCCTGAGATACCAATAGAAGCCAGAATGGAAGTGAGTATGGAATGATTGACCGTATCAAAGGCGGCTGATAGGTCCAATAGAATTAGGAAGGATTGACCTTTGTCAAGGCCCATTAATATGAAGTCAGACATGGAGATGAGAAGGGATTCTGTGTTCAGTGATTTGCGAAATCCGTATTGTGATTGGAATAGGATTTTGTTTTCTTCAATGTATTCGGAGAGTTGAGTGTTGACAACTTTTTCTAGAATCTTGGCTATGAATGGGAGATTGGCGATAGGACGGAAGTTGTTGGGGTCTTTAGGATCCAAATTGGGTTTCTTAAGTAGAGGTTTGATGGAGGCCAATTTGAGGTCGTCAGGATATAGTCCTTGAGAGAGTGAGCAGTTTATGATGTCCGACAATGTTTTAGCGATGGAATCAGGGATGGCCAGGAGCAGTTTGGTGGGGATAGTATCCAAAGGATGGGAGGAAGGTTTCATTCTTCTTATAAGAGTTTGTATCTCTAAGATAGAGATGGGTTCAAGTGTTTCAAGACCATTGTTGGTGAGGGATGACTCACCAACATTTTAAAAGCAGGTACTTTTAAAATGTACCTGCTAGGGTACATTTTAAAAGAAACAAAAGGTGGTGAACTGCATGCAATATATTTTGCATAGGCATGCCCAAAACCTGCAAGACCGGAGTAGTCTATGGGAATGCTGTCACTCAAATTCCCCAAGCCAAGTCCCCCATTGATGTCATGGGTATAACATCACCGGAAGTTCACACCTCACCACACCCCCCCCCCCAAAAAAAAAAAAAACAAAACAAAACACACACACTTGAGCATCAGCACAAATGTCCCTGACACTTTTTAATGATGACAGAGCTGGAAGCATGCTTTTTTTTTTTCTCTAGCCCATCTATTTTAAAAGTTACTAGCTGTGAAGTGGCAGGAAGCTTTCTCTCATTCTGTACACAGAGACAGGGAGAATCGATTTTGCGATCGCGGCAGCAGATCGCTCCCGGACCCCCAGGGACTTTTGGCCAGCTTGGGGGGGGGCTCCTGACCCCCACAAGACTTGCCAAAAGTCCAGCGGGGGTCCGGAACGACCTCCTGCAATCGATCTCCTGCCGGCGCCATTTTCCGTATGGAAAAACGATTCGCGGCAGGAGATCGCTCCGGACCCCCCGCTGGACCCCCAGGGACTTTTGGCCAGCTTGGGGGGGCCTCTTGACCCCCACAAGACTTGCCAAAAGTCCAGCGGGGGTCCGGAACGAACTCCTGCAGTCGAATCGTGTTGGTCTATGGCCGGCGCCATTTTTGCGCCGCCATTTGCAAAATGGCGGCGCAAAATGGCGCCGGCTGAAGACAACACAATTCGATTTCAGGAGGCCGTTCCGGACCCCCGCTGTGCCCCCAGGTAATTTAAGGCATTTTGGGGGGGTTCGGGAGGGTGGGGGATTTAATTTAAAGGGTCGTGGGTGGGTTTTAGGGTGTTTTAGTGTGCCGGTTTTCCCGCCCTCCCCCTTCTCCTCCCCCTTCCCCCGATTTACGATTTTTTGACGATAAATCGGGGGAATTGTTATTGTATCGTGGCCCTAACGATTTTTGACGATTTAAAATATATCGGACGATATTTTAAATCGTCAAAAAATGATTCACATCCCTAATCTCTATTCTCTGAATTTTCTGTTTCTTCCTCAATTACTAAAGGAATATCTTCTTCTACGTCTGGTACTGAAGTTTGTAATAACTTTATGTGATGTTGATGGACTATCTTTGAGATACCTTGTTTCTCAGATTTGATTTGTACTGAATTTTCTTTATGGCTTACATTCTCTACAACATAGATAATTCTTTCCCACAAATCTTCAGCCTTACTTTTTCTCATAAATCCTCTTTTTCTTAACAGAACTCGATCTCCAATATGAATTAGTTGCTCTCTTACTCTATGGTCATAGCATTTCTTTCTCCAACAACCTTTTCAGAAATTTACTTGAGCTGCAGTTTCCCAAGCTTTCTTTAACGTTCTATGATGCTCTTTTACCCAATCATCTTTTCTTTGCAATGATTTTAATATTTTGGGTGTTAAATATAATTCATCATCTTCCTCAATTTTAGACTGTGAGGTGATAATAGCTTCTACTGTAGCTGGTAACTTCTCTGGCCAAAATCTTTTTTTTTATTTCCAAACTATCCATAATTAACAGATTTTATTTTATCCATTATAGTATCTGTTTGTTCTTCTGCATAAAATCTGGATAAAATATCCACATTAATGTTTGCTTTACCTGGCTTATATTGTACTTCAAAATTAAAGTTAGCAAGTTGGGCCAACCATCTTTGTACTACTGCTTCCACATTTGCAGTATCTAAATACCGTAATGGATTATGATCTGTCTTCACTATAAACTTGGCATACATCAAATAGTCTTTGAATTTCTCTGTAATTGCCCATTTTAAAGCCAAGAGTTCCAATTTAAATGGACTATAGTTTTTTGTCATTTCTTTCAGTTTCTCTTAAATCTCGGCTTGCATAGGCGATAACTCGTTCAGTTCCATTTTTTATCTGACTTAATTTTGCAGCCAGTCCCATAAAACTTGCATCTGTAGATAAGATAAATGGAAATGAAAAATCAGGATAAGCCAATGTAGGAGCACTGATTAATTTATCTCTTAAAGTTTCAAAAGCCTCTTGGCATGCTAAATTACACTCAAAAGGAATAGGCTTTTTGTTTTTCTTAGGTCTTCCCATCAAAAGATGTAACGGCTTTGCGATTTGTGCAAATTGTGGTATAAATTTTCGATAATAGCTGGTGAAACAATCTTTAGCATTCTTTGGAATTGGCTACTCTCTAAGTACTTTTGTTTTGTCTTCATATGTGGCTATCCCTTTATCTGAGACAACGTGTCCCAGAAACTTGATTTCCTGGGATAATAAAGTACATTTGTTGGTTTGAGTTTTAGCCCAAATTTATGAAGTCTAACAAATATTTTTTCCAAGCGCTCCAGATGGCTTTCAAAGTCAGGTGAAAATATTAAAATATCAACAAGATATAGAAGTACTATATCAAAAATATATTCATTTAAAACATGTTCCATCAATCGGAGAAAGTTGCTGGTGTATTGCATAAACCAAATGGCATTCAATTCCATTCAAATAAACCGAAGGTGTTGTTACTGCTGTTTTCTCCATGTCTTTATGGTCCATAGCCATCTGGAAATATCCCGAGGTAAGGTCTAATGTGGAAAAATACTTTGCATTTCCCAAAGTGTCCAGTGTTCTTCTATTCTGGGAAGTGGAAATGTATCCTTTACTGTAGCCTTATTTAACTTGTGGTAGTCCACACAGAAACGTATGATCCCGTCTTTCTATCTGACAATTACTGCTGGAGACGCCCAAGGGCTACAGCTTTTTTGTAAGATCTTTTAATATACTAAGTCTTGAATATGTCTTTTAAATTCTTTGATGTGTGGCGATACTCTACGATATGGCTGTTTAATAGGTGTTACATCTTGTGTATTAATTTGATGTTTTAACACTTCAGTATATCGAATATCTTGATCAGATTTTGAAAATACATGATTATGACGTCGCCCGTATGACATAGTGAGGGCAAAGGTAGCGCCGGCGCCATTTTGAAGATTGGCAATACGGCCCGCGTGCAAAGGTAGCGCCGGCACCATTTTGCCCTCACTATGTCGACATAGTGAGGGCAAAGGTAGCGCCGGCGCCATTTTGCCCTCACTATGTTGACATAGTGAGGGCAAAGGTAGCGCCGGCGCCATTTTGAATATTGGCAAATTGGCCCGAGTGCAGAAGGTCGCTCCTGGACCCCCGCTGGACTTTTGGCAAGTCTTGTGGGGGTCAGGAGGCCCCCCAAAGCTGGCGAAAAGTCCCTGGGGGTCCAGCGGGGGTCCGGGAGCGATCTCCTGCACTTGTGACGTCGGGTCACAGGAACCAAAATGGCGCCTGCGCTACCTTTGCCCTGTGATATGGTAAGGGCAAAGGGCCACCGGCACAATTTTTCTTAACGCAGCCGTGGCCCGAAAGTGGGAGATCGCGCCAGGACCCCACCCCCCCCCCCCCCACTGGACCCCAGGTAATTTAAAACAGTTTGGGGGGGTTCGGGAGGGTGGGTGATTTCTTTTAAAGGGTCAGGATGGGTTGTAGGGTTGTTTTGGTGTGCCGGTTTTCCCGCCCTCCCCCCCCTCCCCCGATTTACGATTTTTGACGATAAATCGGGGGAATTGTTATTGTATCACGGCTCTAACGATTTTGACGTTTTAAAATATATCTGACAATTGTCTTAAATCGTCAAAAAATGATTCACATCCCTATAAGAAATATATGATTACTAGAAGCAAGATTGAAAATACGGTGGTACAGAAGTCTCTATATTGCTAAATAGAATTCAAATCAAATTATGACGTGATAACAAATGATATAATAATAAATCGAATCCTGTTTCATGATGCCAATTGATGTAAACCACTTCGGAAATTATAAACTGATTTTATGCACGGTCAGATAGGTAGCTGTGTGGTTCAGGCTTTGGGGTTTCCTTAATTAATTAAAGTTGTTATAAGTTAACAGTTTACAATTTTCCTCAACGAAGTTTCACACCAATAAAAGAAAAATTAATTATTTTGACACTTTGTATTACTAAACTTAATTTTTTTAAACTGGCAATAGAGAATATGGTTTACTGGGAAAACAAATATAAACATGAATTATGACACAAATAAATATATTTTAACCTTGGTACCAGGTTTTAAACATTCCAAACATTTCAGATAACTGTAACTGCATTTCAAATTCTGTCTATCTTATAAAATATTTACTGCACTATTAACTATTTCAATGTTTTTTAAAAGTCTTTTGATATTTTTACACGTGTATTCGTTGGTGCACTTATCTATGACTCCTGCGGTGAATTTTTGTACGCTGGTTTTTGAACAAAGATGAAATGTTTTGAAGGCTACAGTTCTTCCTGGATGGACATTATGCTTGACCCACGTCGTCTCTGGAGCTTGACCACGTCATCCCTGGAGCTATTTCCTACCATTCTGACTTTAAGAAATCAATAAAAGAACCTGTCTCCCTGAGACTGTCAAATTTTTACTTTCTTTAATGTTACTAGCTTCAAAATAAAAGGCTAATTCAGTTCCCTGACCACAACTAGGAAAGGTGGGTAAGAATAAATTAATGAGTTTTTAGATCAGATACTCTTTAAATTAGTTATATAACACACGAGATCCTTATACCCATTCAGTCACCCTTTCCTCAATCAGTTCTCAGATAACTGTATTTAAATGGAAATGAGGTTTGAAAATAAGGCTGTAGATTTTATAATTTTGGATGAGTGCGTACTTTTGTTCGCGCACCAGGCACGAACAAAAGTACGCTGGATTTTATAAGATATGCACGTAGCCACGCGTGTATCTTATAAAATCTGGGGTCGGCGCGCCGCAAGGGGGTGCACATTTGTGCAACTTGCGCGCGCCGAGCCCGGCACGCGCTGCCTGTTCCCTCCAAGGCCGCTCTGAAATCGCACCTTCCCCTCCCTTCCCCTCCCTTCCCCTTCCTAACCCACCCCCCCGGCCCTATCTAAACCCCCCCCCTACCTTTGTTGGCAGATTTACGCCTGCCTCAAAGCAGGCGTAAATCTGCGCGCACCAGCGGGCTGCTGGCGCGCCATCACCTGACCCGGGGGCTGGTCCGGAGGCCTCAACCACGCCCCGGGCCGGCGCCACGCCCCCGGCCCCGCCCCAAACCACCCCCTGATCCCCGGACACTCACCGGACATACCCCTCCCCCGCCCCTTTTACAAAGCCCCGGGGCACGCACGTCCCGGGGCTGTGCACGCAGCAGCGGCCTATGCAAAATAGGCGCGCCGGCGCGCAAGTGCCCTGCGCGCATAAATCCGGCCGGATTTTTGCGCGCAGGGCCTTTAAAATCCGGCCCAAGTAGTCTTGAAGCCCAAAATGAAAATCCTTTTGCCCTTCTGCCAAAGGTACTTTTAATTTCGCTTTGGAATTCAGCAGCTGTCACCCTTATCTTCAGGTGTACAGCAAAATATATATGAGCAGCAATATTGGTCTGCTTTTAATAAGGCTTTAACTTCAGTGTAATTATAATATCACACAATCAGTTTCACAAGTTTCTTTCATTCAGCTAACTATGCAAGCTGAGAAAATATCCGTGTTTCAGCTGTTTTATTTTAATCTCACTAAAGTATTTTCCTTACCTTTGGCAGGCAAATAAACATTAATAATCACTCTCATTCATTCTCATTCACTCTTAATTAGTATTTCTTAAATGTTTTTTTAGGTGTTTTGCACAGTATAAAGGCCTAAATAACAGAGCTCAGCAGCACACGCTCTCTCTCTGTCACCTTTCTCAGCTCAACCCCCTCACTGACCAACTGTCATGCAGAGAAAACTAAAAGAATATTGCTGATGTCCTAAAAAGAAAAGTATTTACTTGGGATAGATTAGTAATTAATAGAAATCTTTAAAAAAAACAAAACCCTTGGTTCAAGAGACTAGTAAAAAGGATACGTATTAACTAATTTAAATGCATTCCCAATTATACCAATTTTCCAAACAAAATAGCAACTTGGCTATAATTTGTACCATTATTTTAAACTTTGTTACAGTGAGCAGATGACCAGTGCTCTGTTGTTAAGGTAATAGCTTCCCTGGATACCCGTTGCTATGGTTCCCAAGCACTTTACTCAATGCAGGCATCAGTGGCACTTATACAGGCCCTTCAAATTAATTATTTTATTTTTAATTCTCTTCACCACATTTACATCTCTCTCTCTCTCTCTCTCTCTCTCTATATATATATATACAAGCCGTTAAGCCCGTTAAAACGGGCTACATTACATTTTTTTTTCAGTCCATTTTCTAACACAGCACCCTTCTACACTTTTTCTCCCTCTCTCCCCCTTCCCTTCGTTCACTCCTCCCCTTTCCTCCACTCAGTCTTACTCACCCTCTGTCTTCCACTGCCTCCATCCCCTCACTCTCACCTCCCTCCCCTTCCCTCAGTCACTCCCACCTCTCTCCCCTTCCCTCAGTCACTCCCCACCCTCTCTCAATCCCATCCCCTCCCCCTCAGCCCTCCTCCACTCCCTTTTTCTCTGCTCCACAACTTCTTACCCTTCCACTTACTCACATATCAGTCTCTCACCTCTCCCTCATTCTCCCTCTCCCTCTCCCCCTTCCACTTACTCACATCCCTGTCTCTCACCTCTCCCTCATTCTCCCTCTCCCCTCACTCCCTACCTCCCTCCCACACACTCACCCACTCCTCCCTCCCTCTCACTCAGTCCCTCCCCCCTCCCTCACTCTCCCTCAGTCCCTCCCTCCCACTCAGTCCTCCCCCTCACTCAATCCCTCCCTCCCTCTCACTCAGTCCCTCCCTCCCTCACTCAGTCACTCCCTCCCTCCCTCTCACTCAGTCTGTCCCTCCCTCTATCTCTCTCCTCCCTCCCTCGCTACTGGCCACCGCTGCCGCTGCCGCCGCCCGCTGTCACTGCTGCCGCTGCCGCTGCCACCTGACGCCGCCGCCGCCGCCGCTGCCACCCGATGCTGCCGCTGCCGCCACCCGCCACCGCTGCCACCCGCCACCGCCGCCGCTGCCACCCGCCGCCGCTGCCTTTTTTTCTGGCAGAGACCGACATGCTCGCCCGCACATGCGCGGTAGAGCTGGTCTCTACTGCGCATTTGCGGCACGTCGGTCAACCTTCAATTATTAGGTTGATATATATATATATATATTTATTTATTTAAAGGTTTTTATATACCGTGAATTGGTCAGAATTCTGACCATCTAGATGATTTACAATTAACATAGATAATTAAAATAACAATACAAGTAAAACATAACATATACTATGTTTCCAACATTGACTAATGAGGGTCTATTGAGGGAGCAGGAGTGTTACTTTAAAATTCAACTGATTTTGTAAGCTAAGGTAAAGAGATAAGTTTTTTGGGAATTTTTGAATACTTTCTTATTGGCTGTCAATCGAAGTTCCTCAGGAATAGTGTTCCAGAGGATGGGTCCTGCGACAGAGAATGCTCGTTTGCGTGTTAATGCTAAACTTGTTGTTTTTATGGATGGTACTTCAAGGATACATTTGTCCATTGATCGAAGTTGTCTTGTTGGCTTATATATTCGTAGTAATGAGCAGAGCCAAACTGAATTAGTATTGTATAGGAGATTGTATATTATTATTAATATCTTATATGTAATGCAGTGATATATATGTAAACAGTGGAGATGCTGTAATACTGAAGTAATATGGTCTCTTCGTGTTAAATTAAATAACATCCGGGCTGTGGCGTTTTGTATAAGTTGAAGTGGATAAATGGATGATATGGGTAAGCCTAGATATAAGGAATTGCAATAGTCTAAATTTGTCAATATCAATGCTTGAGTAACTGAGCAAAAATCAGATGGAAATAACAGGGGTATTAGTTTTTTTTTAACATTTGCAATTTAGAAAAGGACTTTTTGACTATGGCTGAGATGTTATTAACTATAGATAGTTTTGATTCAATAAGGGAACCTAAATTTTAGCATCTGGTTTATAAGGATGACTTGTCCTTTGAACGCAAAAGTCTTGGGGGCAAGTCAAGAAGGCAGTGCCCTGGGCATCAGTGGGCAGTTTTGCAGACTCCATGGTGGTGGGTAAGCCTGGGAGAGCCACAAAATGTGCCATCTTCGAGATCCTATCAACAGTTACCCAAATGATGATGGTAAATCTACCACAAAGTCAGTGGCAATATGTGTCCATGGTTCTTCAGGGACCAGCAAGGGTTGGAGTAGACCCCATGGACGTCCTGGCGGCATCTTTTTAGTGCAGTTTGAGCAGGAAGTGATGTAGGCAAACGTATCCTCTTTCATGGTGGGCCACCAATAAAAGGTTTGCAGTTTAGACAACGTCCTTCGTTGCTCAGGTGTCCTGAGAGTTTGGAGACGTGGGCCCAAGCCAATAGCTTTTTTTCTGAGGTTCTTGGGTATGATCGTCTTTCCTGCAGGCACCAAATGGGTAGTTTCCAATATGACCTTCTCCGGATCAATGATGTGTTGGGGCTCTTCAGGTACATCCTTTGGAGAGGAAGGAACGTGAAAGAGCATCAGCTCTGATATTATTGTCTCCTGGACAATACTTGAGCATGAAGTTGAATCTGTTGAAAAACAGCGACCATTTTCCTTGTCTATGATTCAGGTGCTATGCGTGGCAGAGATACTCCAAGGTCTTATGGTCTGTGAAGACTGTTACTTGATGTTGCACTCCTTCAAGCCAAGGGCACCATTCTTTGAATGCCATCTTTATAGCCAGAAGTTCCTTGTCTCCAACTCCATAATTTCTCTCGGCAGGAGAAAAACAATGGGAGAAAAATGAGCATGGATGTGGGACCTTAGAATCACCAGCCTGGCTTAGTTCTGCCCCTACGCCAAGATCTGAGCTGTTGACCTCTACGATGAAAGGTTTTGAGGGGTCTGGATGTCAAAGGCATGGCTTGGTTGAAAAGGTATCCTTCAGCTTTTGGAATGCAGCATTTGCTTTGGGAGACCAATTAGCTGTGTTGGCACCTTTTCTTGTCATAGCTGTCAGCGGTACTGTGAGTGAGGAGTAATTCTTGATGAAGGTCCTGTAATAGTTGGTGAAACCTAAGAAGCGTCTGAGAGCCTTTAACCTGGTGGGTTGTGCCCATTTCTTGATACTCTCCAGCTCCTGTAGGTCCATTTAAAAACCTTCTTTGGAGACAATGTAGCCTAGGAAAGGCACTGATTCCTTATGAAATTCACATTTAGATAGTTTGGCATAGAGCTAGTTCTCTCAAAGCCTCTGTAGTACTCTCTTGACATCTTCTTGGTGAGTGGTGATGTCTTGTGAGAAGATTAAGATGTCATCTAAGTAGATAACAACACATTTATATAGGAGGTCTTGGAAGATGTCGTTCATTAAATTTTGAAAGACGGACGGAGCATTACATAGGCTAAACGGCATCACTAAATACTCGAAGTGGATGTCTTGAGACTTGAAGGCCATCTTCCATTCATCACCAACTTGTATGCTCCTTTCAGATCCAGTTTTGAAAAGATCTGGGCTCTTTGTAGTCTATCAAAAAGTTCTGAAATCATAGACAAGGGATAATGGTCCTTAATAGTTATTTCATTAAGGCCTCTGTAATCTATGCAAGGATGCAATGTGCTGTCCTTTTTGCCCACAAAGAAGAATCCTACACCCGCAGGAAACTTGGATCGTCTAATAAAGCCCTTGTTGAGATTCTCCTGAATGTATTCAGACATGGCTTTGTTCTCTGCCACAGACAAGGGGTACACTCTGCCCTTGGGTGGCTCTGTATTCGGCTTCAGATGAATGGCGCAGTCATAGGGTCTGTGAGGCGGACGTATATCTGCAGCTTCTTTTGAAAAGACATCTTGAAAAGATGCGTATTGAGGCATCAAGTCTGGCATTACTGGGGTGGTAGGCATACATGGTAATGGATTAACCTCAGTCAGGCGTCACCTATGGCAGTCTGAACACCAACTTGACAGTTCCAGAGTGACCCAATCGAACTGGGGCATATGCTGTTGTAGCCACGGTAATCCCAGTACTATAGGGTGCATAGCCTTCTCTAAAATAAAGAAGGAGATGGTCTCCGTATGGAGAGCACCAGTACGTAGACATACTGGTTTGATTCATAGTGTTACTTTTCCCAGCAAGGGTTCTCCATGGATGGATGAAAGAAGTAGAGGAGGCAACAAAGTGGAAATGGGTATCAGTAGATGTTCCACTAGTCATTGAAGAATAAAGTTGCCTCCTGCCCCTGAGTCCACTAAGGCAAGAGTCTGGTACCGTAGAGGACTGCAGATGAGAGATATAGGAATAAGAGTGGAGGAGAGGGAGTGGTGAGACCTAAGAAGAGTCCTCCCACAGGACTTAGGTCTGTCCGTTTCCCAGACAAATAGGGCAATTTTGGACAGCATGGACAGCTTGTCTACAGTACATACACAACCCTAATTGCTTCTGTGTTCTTCACTCCTTTGACGTCAGGTAGCTGCGGCCTAATTGCATCGGTTCCTCTTCGCCGGCTGCTGGGACCGTAGGGGTAGCCCTGGATGCAGTCTTGACTCGGACTTCACTCAGAAAGGGTCTCCTGGAAGTCTTGGTTTCTTGAACTTTATCTCGAAGCCGGCAATCAATTCTAGTTGCCAGTTTCACCAGTTCAGCCAAGGTTTCAGGCATCTCTCTGGCTGAGAGTTCATCCTTCAGGCGAGCATTCAGTCCTTCAAAGAACAACTTTTTCAGGCATCTTGGGTTCCAGGATAATTCAGATACCAGTGTCTTGAATTCAATAGTGAAGTCAGCTAGGGTTTTGTTCCCTTGCTTTAGGTGAACCAAGGAAGATCCTGCAACAGAATATCGGGCAGGGTCATCAAAAACTGATTTAAACAGTTCAAGGAATCCTTCAATGTTGTGAAGGTTTGGGTCCTCGCGTTCCTACAGCGAAGATTCCCAGGACATGGCTCGTCCATCTAGGTATGATAGGATATACGTAGTCTTCGCATAAGCTGTGGGGAAATGTCTAGGTTGTAACACAAAGTGCATGCAGCACTGGTTAATAGGGATGTGAATAGGGTGCCCGATCATTCCCGCTTTCGGGATCGTCTGGCCACGGGAAAAAATTGTTTTCCCGCGTTTCCCCATTTTTTTTTAATGAAAAATCATTTTTCGGGTTAGTGCGCGCTAACTCATGTTAGCGCGCACTAACAAAAATAGCAAAAAATAACAAAAAGTAACAAAAATAAACAGTTTTTTGTTAGTGCACGCTAACATGAGTTAGCGCGCACTAACCCAAAAAATGATTTTTACGAAAAATCGGGGGTAAAATTGATCATTTCTTTTAACCTATTTCTAACGAATTTAGAAATATCGTACGATATTTCAATTTGTTAGAAAAACGATTCACATCCCTACTGGTTAATGAAGTCTCTGCATCTACATACTTCTCCCAAGAAGTGGGTAGGAGCTGCTAGATGTACAGTCGTCTTGACTAGGGATGTGAATCGTGTGATCGATCGTCTTAACGATCGATTTTGGCTGGGGGGGAGGGAAATCTGATCGTCATGTTTTTTTTTTTTTTTTAAATCATTAAAAATCATAAATCGGGGGAAGGCGGGAAAACCGGCACACCAAAACAACCCTAAAACCCACCCCGACCCTTTAAAACAAATCCCCCACCCTCCTGAACCCCCCCAAAATGTTTTAAATTACCTGGGGTCCAGTGGGGGGGTCCCAGCGCGATCTCCCGTGATCTCCCGCTCTCGGGCCATGGCTGCGTTAATAGAAATGGCGCCGGTGGCCCTTTTCCCTTACCATATGACAGGGCAAAGGTAGCGCCGGCGCCATTTTGGTTCCTGACACCCGACGTCACAAGTGCAGGAGATCGCTCCCGGACCCCCTCTGGACCCCCAGGGACTTTTGGCCAGCTTGGGGGGGGCCTCCTGACCCCCACAAGACTTGCCAAAAGTCCAGCGGGGGTCCGGGAGCGACCTCCTGCACTCGTGCCGTATTGCCAATATTCAAAATGGCGCCGGCGCTACCTTTGCCCTCACTATGTCATACGACCCTATGACATAGTGAAGTGGGCTTTAGGATTGTTTTGGTGTGCCGGTTTTCCTGCCCTCCCCCCTCCCCCGATTTATGATTTTTTGACGATAAATCGGGGGAATTGTTATTGTTTCGCGGCTCTAACGATTTTTGACGATTTAAAATATATCTGACGATTGTTTTAAATCGTCAAAAAACGATTCACATCCCTAGTCTTGACCGTCACCTTTGATGGTTTAGCTTCTTTACCTGAGGTGGAAGGCGAGTTCATCTGTTTGTGTAACAAATTAAATGCAGTCTGCTGTTCAGCGATCTGCTGGGCAAGGCCTGGAATGGCCTGCAACTCCTTGAGCTGAGCCGGATCCATGGAGTTGGTAATCTGTTGTTATTCTGTGTGTTTTAGTGGATCCTTGGGTGCTGTGGAGATGACCACGCCCATGGGGAGGAGCCCCATGAGGAGCCACAGCACTGGGCTAGACTCTATACACAAAACACTGGAATTGAACTATTTTATTATACAGCTTTAAGATAGCCACCAGGTGGCAGTGGTGAGTTGTAGTCTCAGGGACCTCGGCAGAGGGAGCCATTTTCTCCTAGGTGACAGGAGGTTCTGCAGCAAGGAGTCACTGTGGATGAGACAGATGAGATATTAGAGTACTGATTCGGTGTTAGCTGTTATGGATACGATTCCACCAGATAGTTGTAGGTACAGGCACTGAGGCAGGGTGAGCAGGCCCCCGAGGAGCGAGTACCTGTTCCCTGAATGGCACCTGAAAACAGAACAGAGGGCCCCCAAGGAGCGGGTACCCAAGTTAATAGCAAACCCCGAAGGGCAGAAGGAAAGCTTCCTGCAAGCAGCAGGGAAGCAGCAAAGTAGCACAGACAGAAACAGTTCGAATCAATTTGAGCCTTTGCCAACTCAATGAGCTAGCAATCTTGAGAAGTAGATATACCTGGATTGGTGTAACTTTAATAGGGGATTGGCACTCCCTTTTGAAGAGCCTCCTCTGCCAGTACCTCCTCTGCCAGTCCCAATCGCTCGACCATGTCTAGCTTCTCCTAACATCATGGATTTAATGCTACTGCCTACTAGGGATTTCAATTAAAAGGATTATTTGCAAAAGAGGCCTACTGGAAATTTGGCTTCAAACGGCACCGCTGTCCCAATATATGTGAGTCTGCAAAACTGCCCACAGGCCCACGAGGCAGTGCCTGGTTGTACATGACAACTGGGACCACTGAATGTGCACACACCAAACTTGTAACTACAAAAGAGGCCTACTGGGGATTTGTCTTCAGAGAGCAATGCTGTCCCAATATATGTGAGTCTGCAAAACTGCCCACTGAAGCCCAGTGCACTGCCTTGTTGGCTTAAAAGAGCACTGCTGTACCAATATATGTGAGTCTGGAAAACAGCCCACTGACGCCCAGTGCACTGCCTTGTTGGCTTAAAAGAGCACTGCTGTACCAATATATGTGAGTCTGGAAAACTGCCCACTGACGCCCAGTGCACTGCCTTGTTGGCTTAAAAGAGCACTGCTGTACCAATATATGTGAGTCTGCAAAACTGCCCATAGATGCCCAGTGCACTGCCTTGTTGACTTAAAAGAGCACAGAGACCAGTCTGAGTGCAATAAAAAAAAACTGCAGTTAAAAAAACAGTTTGGGTTGCACAGCAGCAAAAATGAAGAAATATCTTTTTCAATGGAAAATTCTATCAAACTATCTTGAAATTGAAGATATCTCCCACCCACAACACCCAAATCCTGCTTGCAACCTACCTCAGGGGGGTAAAATAAGCAGCAAAATGCCACTGCTAGCAACTTGTCTCAGTGGGAGAGACAGTCTGAGTTCAATAAAAAAAAAAAGTGCCGTTAAAAAAAAGCCTGGCTGACACAGCAGCACATATGAAGAAGTATCTTTTTCAATGGAAAATTCTGTCAAAGTAACTAGCAATTGAATACAGATTTGAGACACTCAGAGTAAAGCCACCTCCCCAGACCAACCCCGCAAAGAAAGAGCATGGCACGCTGCGTGCTTAAGTTATAAATAGTATAGCGTCATCAGGAACAGCGTCACAGAGCACTGAGTGAGAGCGGCGATTGGCTGCATTAGAAAAATACTTAGCTCTGATAGGTTGCATTCTCGTCTCCTTGCCAACATGTCTGACCCACTCTATGACAGGGCTGTGATGTCACTTATCATTGACAGGAAAGGGCTGGTTTTTGCTATGGATACTCCCACATGGCCTTCTCCTATTTCAAACGGCCATTAAGAAATCACTGCGAACCTAAAGAATGAAACTAATATGATATGTTTTATTCGTGGGGAATGCTATGTGTTTCCCAAACCCATGAATACAACAAATAGGGACTTATGTGTTGTGGAATTCACATTGGTTGAATAAAAAGGCACATCCCTAGCCCTCACCATAATTGAGAAGCAGTTCTATGAGGGCTCTGTAAGGGTAACAGTTAGGGATGTGAATCGTGTGATCGATCGTCTTAATGATCGATTTTGGCTGGGGGGGGGGGAAATCTGATCGTCATTTTTTTTGGTTAAAAAATTGTTTTATCGGGGGAGGGCGGGAAAACCGGCACACCAAAACAACCCTAAAACCCACCCCGACCCTTTAAAACAAATCCCCCACCCTCCTGAACCCCCCCAAAATGTTTTAAATTACCTGGGGTCCAGTGGGGGGGTCCCGGCACGATCTCCTGCTCTCGGGCCATGGCTGCATTAATAGACATGGCGCCGGTGCCCCTTTGACCTTACCATGTGACAGGGCAAAGGTAGTGCCGGCGCCATTTTGGTTCCTGGCACCCGACGTCACGAGTGCAGGAGATCGCTCCCGGACCCCCGCTGGACCCCCAGGGACTTTTGGCCAGCTTGGGGGGGCCTCCTGACCCCCACAAGACTGAGCAGATATTTTGTGCAAAAGTAAAATCAAATATGATACTTAGCTTTTAATGTTTCAAGCTGTACTATTCGTGAAGGTTTTGCATTATTTAACAAGAAACTGGTAACCCGACACGGGGCCGTGTTTCGGAATGCTGATACATTGTGTCAGTCCTTTTTCAAGGGTGAATCATTCTGCGTTTGATTTTAGTCAAAGTTTTACAAAAATGGAACCCCAGCGTTTTCTCTGGCTGGCGTGCCATTTTTGTAAAATGTGAAATTCATATGAACATTAATGTTTGAAGTATTAAAAGTTAAATATCACAGCTGAATTTTAATTGCATAAAAAATTTGCTTAAAAAATTAAGTTCATTGGGACTTTTCAACCATAATGACCTATGATTATAAATAAGGCTGAGTCCAAATAGCGCAAGCTTTTTAATATATTTTATTTATCATATAATTTACAAGTATTTACTTCAAATATCATTCATTACATTATAATATTTGATTTAGTTTCAATCCCTTCAATTTCAACATATTTAAAAAGAAAAAAATTTCAAACATTACCAATAAAGTAACATATTTCATTTATACTTATGTTGAACCACCAAAAAACTTATAATTAATTTTTCTTCAGGAGTATTAATACAAATCTGAGAATCAATTGGAAAAGATATTATGGAGAAAGAAAAAGAAAATCTTACAATCTCACAGGATTAGGTACATTTTCACAGTTATATTACTATTCTGCCTGACACCTAGGTTACCACTGGGGAAGAAGTAATTGGTTCTCTAGCCACTATGAACTGGGTCAGTTGTTCCACTAAATTAAAACTAAAGGATTCATTACCCCTTCTAATTAAACACCTACATGGGTATTTCAATAGAAATGAAAAACCCAGAGTCAAAACTCTGGGTTTTAATACCAAGAACTCTCTTCGCTTACTACGAGTTGATGGGGCGAGATCAGGAAAAATTTTTACGTCTTGTCCCATATAAGAAACCGGGTATTTTTGGAAATATTGTTTCATTAATTTAGTAATTTCCCCAGTGGACACTAATGATACAATCAAGGTGTTCCTGTCAAGAACCTGCAATGTCGAGTCTTCCAGAAAACCTGTAAGGTTTTCTGGAATAGTTAATACTGGATCCAAACTTCTCTTTTTAACAAAGAAACATGAGTTAACCAAAGGAATGTCATTTCCAGAAAAGCCAAGTATCTCAGTCAGAAATTTCTTCAAAGATGTTAATACAGTTTCACCTACTATTTTTGGGAAATTAACAATCCTAACGTTTAAGTGTCTAACATTATTTTCAAGATATTCTAAACGTTTAGAACAGATTAGATAATCACTAATAAGCTTGTTATTCACAGAGTTTACCACCTCTACTTTACGCTCTATTACATCAACTCTTGTAGTAAGAGTGATTACTTGATTCTGTACAGAAGAAACTTGTTGTTGTAAATTAGAAGCTACATTATCAAGTTTTCCCTTCTCACAGTACGGAAAACGATTCGCGGCAGGAAATCGCTCCTTGACCCCCGCTGGACCCCCAGGAACTTTTGGCCAGCTTGGGGGGGCCTCCTGACCCCCACAAGACTTGCCAAAAGTCCAGCGGGGGTCCGGAATGAACTCTTGCGTCGAATCGTTTTCGTCTATGGCCGCCGCCATTTTGCAGCGGCCATTTTGAAAAATGGCGCCGGCTGAAGACCTCACGATCTAGTGTGCCGGTTTTCGTGCTCTCCCCCTTCCCCCGATTTAGCCACGGACCGCCGCTACGGAGGACTCCCAGGTAATTTAATGCATTTGGGGGGGGGTTCGGGAGGGTGGGGGATTTAATTTAAGGGTCGGGGGTGGGTTTTAGGGGGTTTTAGTGTGCCGCTGGACCACCAGGTAATTTAAGGCATTTTGGGGGGGTTCGGGAGGGGGGGATTTAATTTAAAGGGTCGGGGGTGGGTTTTAGGGGGTTTTAGTGTGCCGGCTCACGATTTTAATGATTATGACGATACTTTACACACACAAACGGCAACAATACGATTCCCTCCCCCTCCCAGCCGAAATCGATCGTTAAGACGATCGAGGACACGATTCACATCTCTAATGAATATCACCCTCATCTTATCGCGATTGGAGCGGAAAGCCCTGGCATGGGCCTCCTTGCTCTGGGAGAGTTCCTATTCCTTACTACAGCAGCTCCCTCAATTCATTTCCATGTTCCGATGCACCTTTGATGAGCCAGGTGAACTGGCGGTTGCCAGACACCATCTTCTCCACCTCCACCAGGGGTCCCGCTCCCTTTCAGAATACACCGTGGAGTTCCAAACCCTGGCAATGGAATTGAGATGGCAGGAAGACTGCCTTTGGTCATTCTATCTCGAGGGATTGTATCTGCTCTGAAGGATGAATTGGCAGCCTGAGAGATCCCTTCATCATTGGAGGACCTCATCTCGTTGGTTGGGCTGATTGACCACCGCCTCCAGGAATGGCACTGGGAAGTAAAGGCTGTCCGATGACCGGTCCTGGAACCACCTCGGTCCATCAGCCCCAGATTAAAGGCATTTCCGGACATCACCCTGCCAAAAGAAGAACCCATACAAATAAACCATGGTTGCCTTACTCCCGAAGAACGCCTCCGAAGGCAGAAGTCCGGTCTCTGCCTTTACTGTGGAGGTACAGGAGAATTGCTGGACCAGAGGCAGCATGGATTCACCAGGGGAAGATCCTGTCAGACAAATCTGATTGACTTTTTTGACTGGGTAACCAAGGAACTGGATCAAGGAAGGGCACTCGATGTCATCTACTTGGATTTCAGCAAAGCTTTTGATACGGTCGCGCACAGGAGACTGGTAAATAAAATGAGAAGCTTAGGAGTGAATGTCGAGGTGGTGGCCTGGATTGCAAACTGGTTGAAGGACAGAAAACAATGTGTGTTGGTAAATGGAACTCTCTCCAAAGAGAGAGCGGTGTTAAGCGGGGTACCACAAGGATCGGCATTGGGCCCGGTCCTGTTCAATATCTTTCTGAGCAACATTGCGGACGGGATAGAAGGTAAGGTTTGTCTTTTTGCAGACGACACTAAGATCTGCAACAGAGTGGACACGCCGGAAGGAGTGGAGAGAATGAGACGGGATTTAAGGAAGATGGAAGAGTGGTCGAAGATATGGCAGCTGAGATTCAATGCCAAGAAGTGCAGAGTCATGCATATGGGGAGTGGAAATCCGAATGAACTGTATTCGATGGGGGGAGAAAGGCTGATGTGCACGGAGCAAGAGAGAGACCTTGGGATGATAATTTCTAACGATCTGAAGTCGGCAAAACAATGTGACAAGGCGATATCTAAAGCCAGAAGAATGCTGGGCTGCATAGAGAGAGGAATATCGAGTAGGAAAAGGGAAATGATTATTCCCTTGTACAGGTCCTTGGTGAGGCCTCACCTGGAGTACTGTGTTCAGTTCTGGAGACCGTATCTCCGAAAAGACAGAGACAAGATGGAGGCGGTCCAGAGAAGGGCGACCAAAAATGTAGGAGGTCTTCATCGAATGACTTATGAGGAGAGATTGAAGAATCTAAATATGTACACCTTGGAGGAAAGGAGGAGCAGAGGTGATATGATACAGACTTTCAGATACTTGAAAGGTTTTAATAATCCAAAGACAATAACAAATCTTTTCCGTTGGAAAAAAATCAGCAGAACCAGGGGTCACGATTTGAAGCTCCAGGGAGGAAGACTCAGAACCAATGTCATAAGAACATAAGAACATAAGAAAATGCCATACTGGGTTAGACCAAGGGTCCATCAAGCCCAGCATCCCGTTTCCAACAGTGGCCAATCCAGGCCATAAGAACCTGGCAAGTACCCAAAAACTAAGTCTATTCCATGTAACCATTGCTAATGGCAGTGGCTATTCTCTAAGTGAACTTAATAGCAGGTAATGGACTTCTCCTCCAAGAACTTATCCAATCCTTTTTTAAACACAGCTATACTAACTGCACAAACCACATTCTCTGGCAACAAATTCCAGAGTTTAATTGTGCATTGAGTAAAAAAGAACTTTCTCCGATTAGTTTTAAATGTGCCCCATGCTAACTTCATGGAGTGCCCCCTAGTCTTTCTACTATCCGAAAGAGTAAATAACCGATTCACATCTACCCGTTCTAGACCTCTCATGATTTTAAACACCTCTATCATATCCCCCCTCAGTCATCTCTTCTCCAAGCTGAAAAGTCCTAACCTCTTTAGTCTTTCCTCATAGGGGAGTTGTTCCATTCCCCTTATCATTTTGGTAGCCCTTCTCTGTACCTTCTCCATCGCAATTATATCTTTTTTGAGATGCGGCGACCAGAATTGTACACAGTATTCAAGGTGCGGTCTCACCATGGAGCGATACAGAGGCATTATGACATTTTCCGTTTTATTCATCATTCCTTTTCTAATAATTCCCAACATTCTGTTTGCTTTTTTGACTGCCGCAGCACACTGCACCGACGATTTCAATGTGTTATCCACTATGACACCTAGATCTCTTTCTTGGGTTGTAGCACCTAATATGGAACCCAACATTGTGTAATTATAGCATGGGTTATTTTTCCCTATATGCATCACCTTGCACTTATCCACATTAAATTCCATCTGCCATTTGGATGCCCAATTTTCCAGTCTCACAAGGTCTTCCTGCAATTTATCACAATCTGCTTGCGATTTAACTACTCTGAACAATTTTGTGTCATCTGCAAATTTCATTATCTCACTCGTCGTATTTCTTTCCAGATCATTTATAAATATATTGAAAAGTAAGGGTCCCAATACAGATCCCTGAGGCACTCCACTGTCCACTCCCTTCCACTGAGAAAATTGCCCATTCAATCCTACTCTCTATTTCCTGTCTTTTAGCCAGTTTGCAATCCACGAAAGGACATCGCCACCTATCCCATGACTTTTTACTTTTCTTAGGAAGTATTTCTTCACGGAGAGGGTGGTGGATGCTTGGAATGCCCTTCCGGAGGAAGTGGTGAAGTGGTGAAGTGGTGAAGAGGTGAAGTGGTGAAGTGGTGAAGTGGTGAAGACCAGAACTGTGAAGGTCTTCAAAGGGGCATGGGATAAACACTGTGGATCCATAAAGTCTAGAGGACGTGAATGAATGTGGAAAAAAGGAATTGCATTCACCAAAAAGCAGGGAGTAGCTTTCTTGTTACGGCGGTTACTACCCCAAACCAAATAAGCCTGATACTTCACTTTCAATGCATATCCAGCATAGCTCTCTGCTTCAACGGCAAGGGAGAAAGACTGATACTTCACACACATCCAGCATAGCTCTCTGCTTCAACGGCAGGGGAGAAAGACTGATACTTTACGCATATCCAGCATAGCTCTCTGCTTTAATGGCAGGGGAGAAAGACTGATGCTTCACACACATCCAGCATAGCTCTCTGCTTCAACAGCAGGGGAGAAAGACTGATACTTTACGCATATCCAGCATAGCTCTCTGCTTTAACGGCAGGGGAGAAAGACTGATGCTTCACACATATCCAGCATGGCTCTCTGCTTCAACAGCAGGGGAGAAAGTCTGATGCTTCACTTTCAATGCATGTCCAGCATAATTCTCTGCTTCAACGGCAGGGGGAATGAAGAAAAGTGGATCTATATACAGACAACAACCAAAAAGGACTGAATTACATAGTCTGTAAAAACAAATAAGCATGGGTGTAGCTTGCTTATTGTGGCGGTTACTACCCCTAACTAAGCTAAATATTTCACATAGATGCAGTTCCAACACTGCTCTCTGCATTAATAGTGGGGGTGGAAGGGAAATAGAACCAAAAGGTTACTAAGAGCCAAGAGTAACAGACAAGTATGAGAAAAAAATGTGCATAGCTTGCTGGGCAGACTGGATGGGCCATTTGGTCTTCTTCTGCCGTCATTTCTATGTTTCTATGTTTCTAGGTCCTGGCCATCTTATCCAGACCTGTCCGGTGCATCTGTGAAACTCCAAATCCTAAGCCCAGCAGGGGTCCCAAGCTTGGGCACTACAGTTACCGGCCCTCAACTTCTACTGCCTGTTTCCCTCTCCAAGGGGACACATTCCTTCTTGACCAACGCCCTCATGGATACTAGGGCCAGTGGGAACTTCATTCTTGAAGAATTAGTGACTCTACTTTAAATCCCTACTCAACCTCTGGAAGTACCATTGTTTATCGCCTCCATCCATGGAGAACCCTTACCTGATCGCATCACCCATCATAACCTACCCATCCAACTGACCGTAGGGACTCTGCACAAAGAAGAGATTCCTCTCATGATCCTGAAGCAGTCAATACATCCCATTGTTCTCGGTCTACCCTGGCTACAATTGCACTCCCCACATTTCGACTGGGAGTCACTCCAGCTTACCCAGTGGGTCCCTCAGTGCCAGGAACATTGTTTACAGTGGGTATCCCCATCCTTACCATTGCTAACACCCACTATCCTTCCTGGGTTATCTACACCCTATGCTGACTACCAAGATGTCTTTTCCAAACAGGAAGCTAACATTTTACCCCCTCTCCGGAAGTTCAACTGCCCAATCAAAATGCTGCCCGGTACCACTCCTCCCAAGAGAGAACTTATTCTGTCTCACTTCCAGAGACTCAGGCTATGTCCGCCTACATTAAGGAAAACCTAGCCAAAGGCTTCATACGGCCCTTGACCACCCCTGCGGGTGCTGGTTTCTTTTTTGTAAAGAAGAAGAATGGTACTTTAATGCCGTGTATTGACTACCGAGGCCTGAATGCCATCACCTGCAAGGACCGGTACCCACTGCCGCTCATTAGTGAGCTTTTCTGTCGGCTCCAGGGGGCCCGAATTTTCACTAAATTGGACCTATGCTGGGCCTACAACTTGGTCCGCATTCAACCAGATGATATATGGAAAACCATGTTCAATATGCGGGTTGGACACTACGAATATGTAGTCATGCCCTTCGGGCTATGCAATGCTCTGGCCATCTTCCAGAGGATGATGAATGAGATCTTTCATGATCTCTATTCCTTCGTCGTAGTTTATCTGGACAACATGTTGATTTTTTTCCAGAGACTTGGAATTCCATCGCTCTCATGTCAAGACCATCCTCCAGTGTCTTAGAGACCATCACCTCTATGCCAAACTTGAAAAATATCTCTGAGTAGTCTAGCTTCCCATTCCTGGGCTACATCATCTCCAGCCAAGGATTCACTATGGACCCAGACAAGCTCCAAAGTATTTGTCACTGGCCCCAGCCGGTTGGCCTACAGGCCCTCCAAAGGTTCTTGGGATTCACAAACTATTACCATCACTTTATTGCAGACTACTCCACACTAGGTGCTCCACTCACCGCCATGACAAAGAAGGGATGTGACCTCTGGGAGTGGAATCCCAAAGCCCAGTCTGCATTCCAGGCCCTTAAGGAGGCCTTCTGTACTGGCCCATATCTCTGCCATCTGGACTCGAATCGTCAATTTATCATAGAGGTTGACGCATCCGCCATTGGCGCCGGAGCAGTTCTCAGCCAATACTCTATGAAGGGAGTCCTTGTCCCATGCTCATTCAACTCCCATAAGTTCTCTCCCACAGAATGCGATTATACCATCAGGGACCACAAACTTCTGGCCATGAAGTTCGCCCTCCAGGAGTGGCACCCCTGGCTAGAGAGAGCACAGCACAAATTCACCATTTACACGGACCATAAAAACTTAGAACATTTAAAAGTGGCTCAGCTTTTTTACACACGACAGGTCTGCTGGGCTCTCTTCTTTGCGTGGTTCAAATTTGAACTGTGGTACTGCCCGGGTCAGAAGAATATCCGCGCCGATGCTTTGTCAGGCTCGGTAGAGCCGGAGGATAACCCTGAAACTCCAGCTCACATAATTGACCCCGCATGTATTTCCATCGCATTGACTATCACCATGGCAGCTGGTAAGACAGTGGTGCCTCGTTGTCTCCGAGAGCGAGTTTTACATTGGGCTCCCGACTCGTGGCCATCCTGGTTGGGCCCGAACCCCTGAGATGCTCTGCAGACACTACTGGTGGGCCAGTATGGTAAAAGACTCCCGAGACTACATAGACTCCTGCCCTGTCTGTGCGCAACAAACGTCCCCCACTGGATGACCGTGGGGGCTTCCTCAGCCTCTCCCAGCACCCACTGAACCCTGGACTAGTCTTTCTACAGACTTCATTGTGGAATTGACCCCTTCCAAGGGGCACACCGTAATCTGGGTCATAATAGTTCGCTTCTCCAAAATGGCCCATTTTGTGCCTTTACCTGGCCTACCATCGGCTCTTGAACTTGCACAACTATTCCTGAATCATGTCTTCTGTCTCCAATATTTAAAAAAGGCTCCAGGGGCGATCCGGTTAACTATAGACCAGTGAGCCTGAATTCAGTGCCAGGAAAAATAGTGGAAACTATTCTCAAGATCAAAATCGTACAGCATATAGAAAGACATGGTTTAATAGAACACAGTCAACATGGATTTACCCAAGGGAATTCTTGCCTAACAAATCTGCTTCATTTTTTTGAAGGGGTTAATAAACGTGTATAAAGGTGAACCAGTAGATGTAGTGTATTTGGATTTTCAGAAGGCATTTGACAAAGTCCCTCATGAGAGCCTTCTATGAAAATGAAAAAGTCATGGGATAGGAGGCGATGTCCTTTTATGGATTACAAACTGGTTAAAAGACAGGAAACAGAGAGTAGGATTAAATAGGGATGTGAATCATTTTTTGACGATTTAAAAAAATCATCAGATAATTTTTAAATCGTCAAAAATCATTAGTCGCAATACAATAGAAATTTCCCCGATTTATCGTGAAAAATTGTAAATCGGGGGAGGGGGGAGGGCGGGAAAACCGGCACAACAAAACAACCCCTAAACCCACCCGACCCTTTAAAACAAATCCCCCACCCTCCCGAACCCCCCAAAATGTTTTAAATTACCTGGTGGTCCAGTGGGGGGGGGGGGGGGGTGTCCCAGCGCGATCTCCCACTCTCGGGCCATCGGCACCATTTTGGCTGCCACTAATATAAATGGTGCCGATGGCCCGATAAAAAAAACCCCACCCGACCCTTTAAAATAACCCCCTTAGCCTCCCCCACTCTCCCGACGCCCCCCCTCAAAACATTTTACACATACCTGGTGGTCCAGGGGGGCCACGGCAGCGATCTCCCGTTCTCAGGCCATCAGCTGCGCTAAAAAAAATGGCACCGATGGCCCTTTGCCCTTAACATGTGACAGGGCAAAGGTAGTGCCGGCGACATTTTGAATATTGGCAATACGGCCGGAGTGCAGGAGATCGATCCCGGACCCCCGCTGGACCCCCCAGGGACATTTGGCCAGCTTGGGGGGGCCTCCTGACCCCCACAAGACTTGCCAAAAGTCCAGCGGGGATCCGGGAGCGACCTCCTGCACTCGGGCCGTATTGCCAGTATTCAAAATGGTGCCGGCGCTACCTTTGCCCTCACTATGTCATAGAGGCCGACGGTCGGCCCCTGTGTAGGAGGTCGCTCCCGGACCCCCGCTGGACTTTTGGCAAGTCTTGTGGGGGTCAGGAGGCCCCCAAAGCTGGCCAAAAGTCCCTGGGGATCCAGCAGGGGTCCGGGAGCGATTTCCTGCACTCGGGCGTTATTGCCAATATTCAAAATGGAGCCGGCGCTACCTTTGCCCTGTCACATGTAAGGGCAAAGGGCCATTGGCGCCATTTTTTTTAGCGCAACTGATGGCCTGGGAATGGGAGATCGCTGCCCGCAGCCCCCCTGGTCCACCAGGTATGTGTAAAAAGTTTGGGGGGGGGGGGTCGGGAGAGTGGGGGAGGCTAAGGGGGTAATTTTAAAGGGTCGGGTGGGTTTTTTTTATCGGCGCGGGCCCCACTAAAATAAATTAGTGATGTGAATTGGAATCGGAACCGATCCCAATTCACATCTCTAACGATCAGATTTCTCCCCCCTCCCAGACGAACCCGATCGTTAAAACGATCGGGCACACGATTCACATCCCTAGGATTAAATGGTCAATTTTCTCAGTGGAAAAGAGTAAACAGTGGAGTGCCTCAGGGATCTGTACTTGGATCGTGCTCTTCAATCTTCAATATATATATAAATGATCTGGAGAGGAATACGACAAGTGAGGTTATCAAATTTGCGGATGATACAAAATTATTCAGTGTAGTAAAATCACAAGCGGATTGTGATACGTTACAGGAGGACCTTGCAAGACTGGAAGATTGGGCATCAAAATGGCAGATGAAATTTAATGTGGACAAGTGCAAGGTATTGCATATAGGGAAAAATATCCCTTCCTATAGTTACATGATATTAGGTTCCATATTAGGAGCTACCACCCAGGAAAAAGATCTAGGTATCATAGTGAATAATACTTTAAAATCGTCGGCTCAGTGTGCTGCAGCAGTCAAAAAAGCAAACAGAATGTTAGGAATTATTAGGAAGGGAATGGTTAATAAAATGGAAAATGTCATAATGCCTCTATATTGCTCCATGGTGAGACCGCACCTTGAATTCTGTGTACAATTCTGGTCGCCGCATCTCAAAAAAGATATAGTTATGATGGAGAAGGTACAGAGAAGGGCAACCAAAATAATAAAGGGAATGGAACAGCTCCCCTATGAGGAAAGGCTGAAGAGGTTAGGGCTGTAGATGTGAATCGGTTATTTACACTTTCAAATAATAAAAGGACTAGGGGACATTCCATGAAGTTAGCAAGTAGCACATTTAAGACTAATTGGAGAAAATTCTTTTTCACTCAATGCACAGTAAAGTTCTGGAATTTGTTTCCAGAGGATGTGGTTAGTGCAATTAGTGTAGCTGGGTTCAAAAAAGGTTTAGATATGTTTGTGGAGGAGAAATCCATTAACTGCTATTAATCAATTATACTTAGGGGCGGATTTTAAGAGCCCTGCTCGCCTAAATCCGCCCAAATCCGGGCGGATTTAGGCGAGCAGGGCCCTGTGCGCCGGTGAGCCTATTTTACATAGGCCTACCGGCGCGCGCAGAGCCCCGGGACTCGCGTAAGTCCCGGGGTTTTCTGAGGGGGGCGTGTTGGGGGTGTGTCGGGGGCGGGCCCGAACCGCGCAGCGTTTTCGGGGCGTGTCGGGAGCGTTCCGGGGGCGGGCCCGGGGCGTGGCTACGGCCCGGGGCGGTCCGGGGGCGTGGCCGCACCCTCCGGACCCGCCCCCAGGTCACGTCCCGGCGCGCTAGCGGCCCGCTGGTGCGCGGGGATTTACGTCTCCCTCCGGGAGGCGTAAATCCCCCGACAAAGGTAAGGGGGGGGTTTAGACAGGGCCGGGCGGGTGGGTTAGGTAGGGGAAGGGAGGGGAAGGTGAGGGGAGGGCAAAAGAAAGTTCCCTCCAAGGCCGCTCCGATTTCGGAGCGGCCTCGGTGGGAATGGGGGTAGGCTGCGCGGGTCGGCGTGCGCCGGCTATACGGAATTGATAGCCTTGCGCGCGCCGATCCAGGATTTTAGTAGATACGCGCGGCTACGCGCGGTTACGCGCGTATCTACTAAAATCCCGCGTACTTTTGCTGGCGCCTGATGCGCCAGCAAAAGTACGCCAAATCGCGCGGTTTGAAAATCTACCCCTTAGGGAATAGCCACTGCTATTAATTGCATCAGTAGCATGGGATCTTCTTAGTGTTTGGGTAATTGCCAGGTTCTTGTGGCCTGGTTTGGCCTCTGTTGGAAACAGGATGCTGGGCTTGATGGACCCTTGGTCTGACCCAGCATGGCATTTCTTATGTTCTTATGTTCTTAACATGTAAACATTAATCAGTTGTTTACTCTTTCAAAAAGTACAAAGACTAGGCAACATATAAGTTTCTAGGCGATACATTTAAAACTAAAAAAATAAAATATTTTTTTACTCAATGCATAATTACGCGCTAGAATTTATTGCCAGATGACGTAGTGAAAGCTATTGGTGTAGCTACATTTAAAAAAAGGTTTTAGCAAGTTCTGGAGGAAAAATCCATAAACCATTATTATGGTAAAGTTGCAGAAATCCACTGCTTTTCTTGGGATAAGCAACTTGAAATCTATCTACCCTTGGAATCCTGCTAGGTACTCGTGACCTGGCTTGGCCACTATTATAAACAGGATGCTGGGCTTGATGGACCTTTAGTATGACCCAATATGGCAAGTCTTAAGTTCTTATGTTCTTATGGCCTGTTCCAAAGCTTCCTGAATTTCATTCAGAAACAGATCAGTGCCAATGTATATCATCACCTCCTGTAAACCTGCACACTCCATGTCTACTCACTCATGCCAAATTTGCTTCTCCTCCCCCTGCTCCACTCATTTCCCAATTTTCCTATTTACTTAAATAAGCCCCCTCGATCACCTTTCTGATCCCTATAACAACAGCTTGGAATTATATCAGACAAACAACGCACTAATCCAGGAAGTGACTCCAACATAAACCTAAAATCTTTTTTACCACGCTGCTTACAAGTCCATTGTCCCAGGTCATTCCCACCCATCCCTACCAACAATATGTTTGGGATTTTGCATTCTAGCTGTATGGTGTAATATTGACAATAATTGGAACCAAACATCCCTTGATTACCGAACCAGTGCAATGATAATCTTCGTGATGCCAAAACAACTCCAACCACATTTTCTCATACCAAGTACCGCCCTCCCATATTCACCAACATTCCCTACACTTTTATAGGATAAATTTGATACCGGCGCACTGGTGCACATGTACGCACATATGTCTGCTTACGCCCAGAGACATGACCATTTTATAGCATATGCGCGTATGTGTGCGCATGGTATAAAATAAGTTGAATGCATGTACTTTTGTATGGACTCGCCATGTGCACCCAAATGCTGCCTCTACCTTATAAGTGGAGGATTTTAGTAGACATGAATGCCGACACAGTTACCCGTTTTGTCCTTTTCATTCCCAGTTCGCCCACGTAAAGGATAGGACTTCCTAACCCCCCTAGTTAAATAACCTTCCTTTACCCTGTTACCACCAACTCACCTTTGGATCATGGAAATCTAAAGGTATTAATTCCCTGGGGCACTTGATGACACAGGATGGAGAGGTCTTAGATTTTGCCACTTTTCACGACCTTTATGGTCTGGGGGTTCAGCATACATTTCCTTATTTACAGCTGTGCCATTATATTACTGCCTTGCCTGTAGCTTCCAGACAGCCTGCAGTATTCCAGACTTTGGATCAAGTTTTTTACTTTGAGAGAGATAGGGTTCCTTCCCTGTCTGACTACTATAAATATGTACGCCAAAAAGTCAGATTAGATATCTACTCTCTATTGGAGGCTCGTTGGAATCGAGATGGGGATTTTATGGTAACAAGACATAGTTTACGTGTGTGTTTTTGATGCATCGCCAAGATCTCTAGTAGCATGTATTATCGAGAGCAGCAGTTTAAATTTTTATACCAGGTGAATGTGTCACCCCAGGTGGCAAGTCAGTTGACTATAGCGACCATGGCTGCCTGTCAGCGATGTAATGCTACTGTTGGAACATTATCTCATGTTTTTTGGTCTTGCCCTCCGGTGCGACACTTTTGGCGCCGTGTGGCAGACTTCCTGGCAGGCATACTGGATGTGGCATTTCCCGTGTCCCCTCTGTGGCTTCTCTTTGGATGTGTATCCCCAATTCGGATTAGAGATCTTGACTCACATCTGTTTTTGCAAAAGGCAAGTTTAGTAGGAAAGAAGACAATCCTAGCTGTCTGGTGTTCATCAGACCAGCCATCATTTTGGGCTTGGAGGAACCAATTACACACTCTGATGACCATGGAAAGTCTGGCATCTTGAGGGACACCATGCAGGAGACGGACATTTATGGTAGTATGGAATTCCTATCTTCAACACCTGCCCCATCGTGTTCGGAGCCTGGTAATGAATGACTAGGGCATTACACTTTAATTCTCACCTTAATCTTCATCATGGACACTTACTCCTTCAGTCTCTTTTTATTTGTTAATCTATGGAAGTGGAGGATCAGGGGGGAGGGGGGAGGTTTGGGAAGGGGAAGAGGGTGGGGGTGGGAGACAGGGAGGTAGTGTAACCTCAATAGCCAATTGTTGTTAGGATGAGATTTCCAAGGATGGGTCAGGAACCACTCGACTTGGTGTTGTATAACCTAATATGCGAAAATCAATAACAATTGTTTGACCATAAAACCCTGCTGACTAGCCTAGAATTTTTTAATTTATTACTTACATACATTCTACAGCAGAAGTAAAGTTACTCAGTAAGGGACTCTGGCGCATGCGTGTGCATGTAAGAATTTACGTGCTGGTTTGATTCATAAATCCAGAACATCCATGCCCCATCAGACTACACCCACACCCCATTCTTTTTTTTTTAATTTTGTGCGTGTACCGGGAGATATGCATATACATGGGCGCTGTTTAAAATCCGCACAATAGGCCGGATTTTAAAAGCCCTATGCGAGTAACACACGCCAGGCCTATTTTAAAAAGGTCTGGTGACATGCGTAAAGCCCGGGACACGTGTAAATCCCAGGGATTTACTAAACAGGCGGGGCGGGGGCGTGGTGGGGCGCGCAAGTTATAAAATCGGGAGTACATGTGCGCGCTGGTTAGCATGCGCACATGAACGCCTGCGCGCACCCTTTTAAAATCTACCCCAGTGCGCGCCGGCCCAACATCTGCATGTATCTCCCGGCTTTGGAACACCTAGGGCTTTTAAATTCACCTATTAACTTTTTAACTTCTAATCAACCTCCCCCCCCCCACCCCCCACCCCCCGTTTCACCCAGCAACTGCATTTTTAGCATATCACCCAATCCCCTTTTACACTCCCCTCTTTTCTATCTCATTCTCTTCACATCGCTAATCCATGCCTTACCCCCTACCCCTGCCCAGGCCAAACCACTGGCATTTCCTGGCAAATAGTTATCTATCAGCAACCAGGTTACACCTGTCTGCCTTCTCCTTTGTGTGGTTTAAGAAGTCGTGCTTATATCACTGCCTACAGGTATGTATGTGGGCATATATTTCTTTATTTTAGGATATTCTACCCAGCAAGTTAAAGATCAGAAGGTACTACATGAATATCAAGTGTTACCTTGCTGCAGAGTGCAGTTGCAAGATGGGAAAAGACTTGATATGAGAGGTTGTATGTTTAATTTCAAGAATGTACAGACATATAGGTGTCACACATAAGCAGAAACACATACGCTAAATTGTACTGAATAAATCAATACTTTAAATACGCATGTATTAATTTTAGTTCATGACATTTTGTTTGCCTAGCTAATAGGACACAGATGGATGCAGGAAACAGTTTAAATATATTATATTTCAACTTATTGGTGGTGAAAATGTTAATAAGCAATGTTATAAAAAGAAATCTTATATTATTTAGGAAATACACTTGACATGAATAAAAGTTAATTTCAACTGTGCCTCATTAATCAGATCTGCCTAAAGAAAAAAAATTGTCACTTAAATATATTTTGCTTTCTGCTGTGCACGGCCGATGAAGAGACTGACGTACAAAACAGAAGTAATTGGATTTGTGCTACTAGGCAGCAAGAAAGAGAGAGGCACTGAATTGGAATTTGCTGTTGACTGACCTTTGTCAAGAATGCCTAAGGCACCACCATGTGCTAGCTGTCAACATTAATAGTGACTATAGATTCAAGTTTGTTAGAGCAGTCATACACAAAACTATTTTGCATGTACCACATCCACAATGGATCAAATCTTTCTCCTGTCTATATGAAGACAGGAATTTGTTGCCTTCAGGTTAAGTGGAATACCAGATGGAACCAGTGGTCTGTATTAAAGTGGATGCTTTTATTTAACATTTCTGTCAAATTTCTTACAGATACTAAAGATGCTCAGTACCTCCCAGTAAAATGGCAGACTAACTTTGGAACAAATTTTAAAAAGAGAAATATTTATAGAGGTGCATAAGCATAAAAGTAGGTCAAGTTCATTTTCTTGTCGTCCCTTTCTGCCCATACCATACAGATATATCTTCAGAAACACAACACTTGATTATTATGTTATGCACCCCCAAACTGAAAAAAAAAATCATTTTTAATAGGCAGTAACTTTTCTGGGTGATCAACATTTGATTAAGAGTAAGGGAAAGGGAGAGAGAGAGAAAGAGAGAACCTCTGTATAGTCAATATGACATGCTAAATATACCAATGTAAGAGGAGACACTTTCAACTTAGGGCAGGTTTGGGCGATGGTTTTACATGCACAGTCAGAGGAATTAACTGCAAATTTGATATGACTGATGAATTTCTATCATTTGAATAAATGAAAGGTACCAACAAGAGGATCTGATTTAAATAAAGCAGTCTCTACTGCATTGGCTTTCACTAATTTTATGAGCTAGGGAAAAAATAAAATTTGTTTGCCAGTGTTAGAATTGTAAGCTTGCAATGGTCAGTTACTTGATATAAGAAGGTGAGTGTACTGGTTTCTGGGTAATTAGTCACTAGTATGATCTCAAAAGATGATAAGGACAAGTGTTGTTAGAAGCAAGAAGGGAGATTAGGTGGGAGGGTGACTTGGAGTTAGGTATTAGGATATGAAGGACTAAGTAGCCTCCATAGGTAAAATGGATGGCTCCCAAGGGTCACACACAAATATACCGCTTGCATAGATACAATAAAATGCTTTTGCTAATTGTTTTACTTAGTGAGAAAACATGGCAAGTTGCAAAAAGAAGCATTGCTTGCATTAGACGTTATATAGGTTTTTAGCCACATGAAACTACATTTGTAATAGGATTATTTGAAGGCATTTTCCTGACAGAAAAGAACATTCTGTCATTATCTCTATAACCATCTCAGAAAAGACACACTGGCATTAGAAGCAGATGACCATGTAATACCTAGAAAGTACCATGCTTACAGTATTGCAACTTCTTCTGTAATATGAGAATGTTAGTCTTAGGAAGATGCAACTGTTACTTTAAGATTAAGGAAGCAGACCATTAAGATTAGGGAAGTAGATTATCCCTGGCTGTCCACCCAGAACTGGCCTTCTGCCCAGGACAGCTAAGACTCTAAGAAGAGGAACTAATTGTCTACAGTTGAATGTATGGTCAGGTAGGCAGAAAGAGACTTTCTATAGCTTAAAATATACTATATTTTTAGTTAAAATACAGAAACCACTCTGAGACAGAAACTATTCTGAAATCATACTTTATACTGTAGATGCATTTCTTTCAAGTGTTTAATAAGAGAGAAATATTTCCCTTACAACATGCATATGGGGAGTGGAAATCCGAATGAACTGTACTCGATGGGGGGGGGAAAGGCTGATGAGCACGGAGCAGGAGAGGGACCTTGGGGTGATAGTGTCTAATGATGTGAAGACAGCGAAACAATGCGACAAGGCGATAGCAAAAGCCAGAAGAATGCTGGGCTGCATAGAGAGAGGAATATCGAGTAAGAAAAGGGAAGTGATTATTCCCTTGTACAGGTCCTTGGTGAGGCCTCACCTGGAGTACTGTGTTCAGTTCTGGAGACCGTATCTACAAAAAGACAAAGACAAGATGGAAGCGGTACAGAGAAGGGCGACCAGGAAGGTGGAGGATCTTCATAGGATGACGTACGAGGAGAGATTGAAGAATCTAAATATGTACACCCTGGAGGAGAGGAGGAGCAGAGGTGATATGATACAGACTTTCAGATACTTGAAAGGTTTTAATGATCCAAAAACAACGACAAACCTCTTCCGTAGGAAAATAATCAGCAGAACCAGGGGTCACGATTTGAGGCTCCAGGGAGGAAGATTCAGAACCAATGTCAGGAAGTATTTCTTCACGGAGAGGGTGGTGGATGCCTGGAATGCCCTTCCGGAGGAAGTGGTGAAGACCAGAACTGTGAAAGACTTCAAAGGGGCGTGGGATAAACACTGCGGATCCATAAAGTCAAGAGGCCACCAATGAAGAGTGGGTGACTCGCCAGAATGATGGCTATTGACACAATACCCTTACTAAATAAACATACACATGCTTACTGTGACTCCTACATCGCTCTAAGCTTCAACAGCAAGAGGTAATGGAAAAAGGATTTGCACTCATAAAGAGGGGAGTAGCTGGCTTGTTACGGCGGTTACTACCCCAAACCAAATATGCCTGATACTTCACTTTCAATGCATATACAGCATAGCTCTCTGCTTCAATGACAGGGGAGAAGAATAACTGATACTTCACACATCCAGCAGAGCTCTCTGCTACAACGGCAAAGGAGAAGAAAAAGGGTTCGCACTCAAAACGCGGGGAGTAGCTGGCTTGTTACGGCGGTTACTACCCCAAACCAAATGTGCCTGATACTTCACTTTCCATGCATATCCAGCATGGTTCTCTCCTGCATCGGCATGGGAGAAAGACTGATACATCACGCATTTCCAGCATAGCTCTCTGCTTCAAGGGCAGGGGGAAAAAAAAAAAACAAAAAACCTGATGCTTCACGCATATCCTGCATAGCTTCAACGACAGGGGTGAAGAAAAAAAAGGATTCGCAATCACAAAGCGAGGAGTAGCTGGCTTGTTACGGCGGTTACTACCCCAACCAAATGTGCCTGATACTTCACTTTCAATGCATATCCAGCATGGCTCTCTGCTTCTACAGCAGGGGAGAAGAAAAAAAAAAAAAAAAAAAAAAAAAACCCAACAAGAGCTGTACAACATAGTCTAGGTAAAACAAATAAGCATGGGTGTAGCTTGCTTATCGCGGCGGTTACTGCCCCTACTACCCCTAACTAATCAAGCTAGATATTTCACTTGCATGCAGCTCCATCACTGCTCTCTACATTAATGGTGGGGGTGGAAGGGGAATAGAACAAGGAGCTAAGAGTAACAGATAAGAATGAGAGAAAAAATGTGTGAGGCTTGCTGGGCAGACTGGATGGGCCATTCGGTCTTCTTCTGCCGTCATTTCTATGTCTATGTCTATGTCTATGTCTAGATACTGGAATATTTCCTCACATTTAGAAGAGACATTAAGAAGTCACTACAGTGACTTTAAAGATATTGCAGTATCTAAAAGAAGGAGTAACTACAGCAAGTTCAGACAGCTAAGGACTAAGGAAATATCTTTCTTGAGATACACTTGTGTGCATTATAGCTAACATACAACTTGTGGACCCCATATAGCATGATGGTAAGAACAAGGAAGCAAACTATGTTCACACAGTCAAAGAACCCTAGACTATAGTCCAGACTTGCCTGTTGACCAACAAGTGGGTGGTAACCCAGTGCTAGCTCCACAATTATTTTAATATAAGAGGGAGATTTGAAAGCACTTCTTTGTACTGAATGGACAACCGACCCAATATCTGCCCACGATGACCACAGTATCAGATGCTTCATCATCTCCCCCGATGAGACCCTTCTTCGTAGACATTGCTGAGGATGAAACAGGGGAATCATAGCTCAGGAGTGCCTATTGTAAATATTCTTTTAGATCATTTTCTCATATGATCTTGCATATATATGTCTATATCTATATCTATCTATTAGAGATATGCATTAGTTTAAAAAGGGCTCCAGGGGTGACCCGGGAAACTACAGACCAGTTATTCTGACTTCAGTGCCAGGAAAAATAGTGTTCTAATTATGAAAATCACAGAACATATAGAAAGACATGGTTTAATGGAACAAAGTCAGCATGGCTTTACCCAAGGCAAGTCTTGCCTCACAAATCTGCTTCACTTTTTTGAAGGAGTTAATAATAGAGATGTGCTTCGTTTTTTCCTGCTGGGTCGTTTTTTGACTCGGATACTTCGTGGTAAATTTCGGGTTTCCTCGTCTCGTTTTTCGAAAAAACGAAATGAGGAAACCCGAAACCGGGCCAAAAAACGAAACGGCAAAGGAATCTTTAAAAAAAATCCACCCCAAGCATTTAAAATTCTTTTTTTACATATCTATCACTACCACCCCCCCCCATCCCGATCCCTCCCCAAGACTTACAAAGTAGATCCCTGGTGGTCCAGCGGGGTCCCGGGATCCATTTGCCCTCCTCCGTGCCCATGTTTCTGCAGCCGTGCTCTTTAAAATGGTGACGCGCAGCCTCTGAACACCATGTCACAGGGGCTACCGGCGCCATTGGTCAGCCCCTGTCACATGGCCATCGGCACCATCTTGTGCTCCTGTCATGTGACTGGAGCTGACCAATGGCGCCGAAAGCCTCTGTGACATAATATGGGCAAAGGCTATCGGCGCCATTTTGATTACTGGCAGCCGACAACGAAATGGCTCCCAGACCCCCGCTGGACCCCCAGAGATTATTGGCAAGCCTTGAGGGGGTCAGAAGGGGGGCTCCTGACCCCCCCAAGGCTTGCCAATAATCTCTGGGGGTCCAGCGGGGGTCCGGGAGCCATTTCGTTGTCGGCTGCCAGTAATCAAAATGGCGCCAATAGCCTTTGCCCATATTATGTCACAGAGGCTTTCGGCGCCATTGGTCAGCTCCAGTCACATGACAGGAGCACAAGATGGCACCGATGGCCATGTGACAGGGGCTGACCTATGGCGCCGGTAGCCCCTGTGACATGGTGTTCAGAGGCTGCGCGTCACCATTTTAAAGAGCACGGCTGCAGAAACATGGGCACGGAGGAGGGCAAATGGATCCCGGACCCCGCTGGACCACCAGGGATCTACTTTGTAAGTCTTGGGGAGGGATCGGGATGGGGGGGGGGGTGGTGAACTATAGTTAAGGTAAATGTTTGGGGTGGTTTGGGGTGGGTTTTAATAAAAAAAAAAAAAAAAATGTGTGCCCCTCCCCCAGGCAAACCCGAAAACTGAAATTTCCCCGAAAGTCGGGGAAAATTCTTTTCGGGTTTCGGGCCTCCAAAAAAAAAACCCGAAGTAGGAAATTTCGGGCAATTTCCTACTTCGGGCGAACAACGAAGCACATCTCTAGTTAATAAATAGACAGATAAAGGTGAACCTGTAGATGCAGTATATATGGATTTTCAGAAGGCATTTGATAAAGTTCTTCATGAGAGGCTTCTAGGAAAAGTAAAAAGTCATGAGATAGGTGGTGATGTCCTTCCATGGATTACTAATTGGCTAAAAGACAGGAAACAGAGAGTAGGATTAAATGGACAATTTTTTCAGTGGAGGGGAGTGGGCAGTGGAGTGCCTCAGGGATCTGGATTGGGACCCATGCTTTTCAATATATTTATAAATGATCTGGAAAAGAATACAACAAGTGAGGTAATCAAAATTTCAGATGATACAAAAATTATTCAGAGTAGTTAAATCACAAGCAGATTGTGATAAATTGCTGGAAGACCTTGTGAGACTGGAAAATTGGGCATCCAAATGGCGGATAAAATTTCATGTGGATAAGTGCAAGGTGATGCATATAGAGAAAAATAACCCATGCTATAGTTACACAATGTTAGGTTCCATATTTGGAGCTATCTCCCAAGAAAGAGATCTAGGTGTCATAGAAACATAGAAATGACGGCAGAAGAAGACCAAACTGCCCATCCAGTCTACCCAGCAAGCTATGCACTTTTTTTTTTTATTTCTCTCATACTTCTATTACTCTTGGCTCTTAGTAACCTTTTGGTTCTATTTTCCTTCCACCCGCACCATTAATGTAGAAAACGGTGTTGGAACTGCATCCAAATGATTATGTACCATAGTTAGGGGTAGTAACCGCCGCAATAAGCAAGCTACACCCATGCCTTTGTTTACCCAGACTATGTAACTCAGTCCTTGTTGGTTATTGTCTGTATATAGATCCACCTTTCTACGTTCCCCCTGCCGTTGAAGCAGAGAGCTATGTTGGATGTGTGTAGAAAGTGAAGTATCAGACTTTCTCCTCTGCCATAGAATCAGAGAGCTATGTTGGATATGCTTGAAGTATCAGACTTCCTCCCCTGCCGTAGAAGCAGAAAGCTATGTTGGATTTGCTTGAAGTATCAGACTTCTCCCCTACCGTTGAAGCAGAGAGCTATGCTGGATGTGTATTGAAAGTGAAGTATCAGACTTTCTCCCCTGCTGTAGCAGCAGAGAGCTATGTTGGATATGCATGAAGTATCAGACTTCCTCCCCTGCCGTAGAAGCAGAGAGCTATGTTGGATATGCGTGAAGTATCAGACTTTCTCCCCTGTCGTTGAAACAGAGAGCTATGCTGGATATGCATTGAAAGTAAAGTATCTGGCTTATTTAGTTTGGGGTAGTACCGCCGTAACAAGCAAGCTACTCCCCACTTTTTGTGAATGCAAATCCTTTTTTTCCCACACTTCTTCTTGTCGTTGAATCTTAGAGCAATGTTGAAGTTGCATTAACTGTGTGTATGTTTATTGAATAAGGGTATAATCTCCAGGCAGTAACCGTCATTCCTGTGAGCCACCCACTCTTCATTCACGTCCTCTAGACGATGGATCCACAGTGTTTATCCCACGCCCCTTTGAAGTCCTTCACAGTTCTGGTCTTCACCCCTTCCTCTGGAAGGGCATTCCAGGCATCCACCACCCTCTCCGTGAAGAAATACTTCCTGACATTGGTTCTGGGAGCTTCAATTCGTGACCCCTGGTTCTGCTGATTTTTTTCCGACGGGAAAGGTTTGTCGTTGTCTTTGGATCGTTAAAAACATTCAAGTATCTGAAAGTTTGAATAATATCACCCCTGCTCCTCCTTTCTTCCAGGGTGTACATATTTAGATTCTTCAATCTTTCCTCATAAGTCATTCGATGAAGACCCTCCACCTTTCTGGTCGCCGTTCTCTGGACCGCTTCCATCTTGTCTCTATCTCTTTGGAGATACGGTCTCCAGAACTGAACACAGTACTCCAGGTGAGGCCTCACCAAGGACCTGTACATGGGGATAATCACTTCCCTTTTCTTACTCGATATTCCTCTCTCAATGCAGCCCAGCATTCTTCTGGCTTTTGCTATCGCCTAGTCACATTGTTTCGTTGACTTCAGATCATTAGACACCATCATCACAAGGTCTCTCTCCTGCTCCGTGCACATCATCGAATACAGTTCATTCGGATTTCCTCTTCCCATATGCATGACTTTGCATTTCTTGGCATTGAATCTCAGCTGCCATATCTTCAACCACTCTTCCAGCTTCCTTAAATCCCATCTCATTCTCTCCACTCCTTCCGGCATGTCTACTCTATTGCAGATCTTAGTGTCGTCCGCAAAAAGACAAATTTTACATTCTATCCCATCCGCAATGTCGCTCACAGATATTGAACAGGATCGGTCCCAACACTGATCCTCGCGGTACACCGCTTAAAACCGCTCTCTCTTCATAGAGAGTTCCATTTACCATCACATATTGTCTTCTGTCCGTCAACCAGTTTGCAATCCAGGCCACCACCTCGGCACTCACTCCTAAGCTTCTCATTTTATTCACCAGTCTCCCATGCGGAACTGTATCAAAAGCTTTGCTGAAATCCAAGTAGATGACATTGAGCGCTCTTCCTTGATCCAATTCCTTGGTTACCCAGTCAAAAAAGTCAATCAGATTTGTCTGACAGGATCTTCCCCTGGTGAATCCATGCTGCCTCTGGTCCAGCAATTCTCCCGACTGTAGATAATTCACTATTCTCTCTTTCAACAGTGACTCCATTATTTTTCCACCACCGAAGTGAGGCTAACCGGTCTGTAGTTACCAGCCTCTTCTCTGTTCCCACTCTTGTGAAGCGGGACCACCACCGCTCTTCTCCAATCACTCGGCACCACTCCCGTTTCTAGGGATCTATTGAACAGGTCAGACAGCGGACCCACCAGCACATCTCTGAGTTCCCTCAGTATCCTGGGATGAACCTCATCAGGCCCCATGGCTTTGTCCACTTTCAGATTCTTCAGCTCTTCCCATACCATTTCTACTGTAAATGGAGTTTCATCTACTCCACTCCCCTCCAGTTTCTTGTTAAGTAGAGATGGTCCTTCTCCAGGGTCTTCTTTAGTGAACACAGAACTGAAGTAATCGTTTAATATTTCTGCCATTTCCTCGTCTTTATCCACACATTGATCCTTTCCACCTTTCAATTTCACTATACCAGTTTGAACTTTTCTCTTTTCACTGATGTATCTGAAAAATGTTTTGTCACCATTCTTTATCTCCTTGGCAATCCTCTCTTCCGCTTGACTTTTTGCCATCTTGATTAATTTCTTTGTCTCCATCAGTTCTCCATAAATTCTTTGTGCTCCTCCCTTTGGGATCTTTTATATTTCTTGAACACTGTTCTTTTAGCTTTTATTTTATCAGCCACCTCCTTTGAGAACCAGATAGGTTTCATTTTTCTTTTGCTTTTTTTTACTTTTCTAACATACAGATTAGTTGCCTTAGTAACTTATTAGTAACCAATTTTAGATTGGTTCACTGCTGATCCTCATCTCTCTCGTTCTCCCAGCCTTTTAGTTCTTCCTCCAGGTATTTCCCCATTTCATCAAAGTTCGTGTTTTTGAACTGCAAAACTTGGGTCTTTGTGTTTCTTTTCTGTATCCTTTTTGTGATTTTAAACAATACTGTTTGATGATCACTGGTGCTGAGGTGGGCAACCACCTGCACATCAGAGACATTATCTCCTTAAGTGAGAACTAAGTCAAGTATAGCTCCTTCTCTCATGGGTTCTATTACCATTTGTTTGAATAAAGCTACTTGCATGGCATCCACTATCTCTCCACTATTATTAGATTCTGCAGATGGGATTCTCCAGTCTACATCTGGCATATTAAAGTCTCCAACGATCACCACTTCTCCCTTCTTTCCTATCTTTTGGATGTCTTCATCCAGATCTCTGTCCAGCTCTTCTTTTTTGTTTGGAGGTCTGTAAATCACTCCAATATAGATGGATGCCCATCATCTTTTTTTAGGTCGGCCCATAGTGCTTCTTCATTTTCCCATCTTCCTTGCAGCTCAGATGCTTGGATATTGTTTCTGACATAAAGAGCCACTCCTCCCCCTTTCCTATCCACTCTGTCCTTCCTTAACAAGTGTCATAGTGGATAACACTTGAAATCGTCGGTTCAGTGTGCTGCCGCAGTCAAAAAAGCAAACAGAATGTTGGGAATTATTAGAAAGGGAATGGTGAATAAAACGGAAAATGTCATAATGCCTCTGTATCGCTCCATGGTGAGACCGCACCTTGAACACTGTGTACAATTCTGGTCGCCGCATCTCAAAATAGATATAGTTGCGATGGAGAAGGTACAGACAAGGGCGACCAATATGATAAAGGGGATGGAACAACTGCTCTAAGGGGAAAGACTAGAGGTTAGGGCTGTTCAGCTTGGAGAAGAGACGGCTGAGGGGGGATATGATAGAGGTGTTTAAAATCATGAGAGGTCTAGAACGAGTAAATGTGAATCGGCTTATTTACTCTTTATGATAATAGAAGGACCCGGGGGCACTCCATGAAGTTAACATGTGGCACATTTAAAACTAATCGGAGAAAGTTCTTTTTCACTCAAAGCACAATTAAACTCTGGAATTTGTTGCCAGGAAATGTGGTTAATACAGTTAGTGTTGCTGGGTTTAAGAAAGGATTGGATAGGTTCTTGGACGAGAAGTCCATTACCTGCTATTAATTGACTTAGAAAATAGCCACTGCTCTTACTGGGAAAGACTTAGTTTTTGGGTACTTGCCAGATTCTTATGACCTGGATTGGCCACTGTTGGAGACAGGATGCTGTCTTAAAATGAACAGGATGCTGTCTTAAAATGAATTGCATAAGAACATGCCATAAGAACATAAGAACATGCCATACTGGGTCAGAGCATGGGTCCATCAAGCCCAGCATCCTGTCTCCAACAGTGGCCAATCCAGTTCATAAGCACATTTCTTGGCAACAAATTCCAGAGTTTAATTGTATGTTGAGTGAAAAAGAACTTTCTCAAATTAGTTTTAAATGTGACACCTGCTAACTTCATGGAGTGCCCCCTGGTCCTTCCATTATCCGAAAGAGTAATAACCAATAGGGGTGTGCATTCGGATTGACCGCATTAGTAAAACGCTACTCATATTTTTTTTTAACTTAAAAAATTGATTCGACATAAACGATCGGATTTCCCACATATCCAACATAGATATGTTGGATATGTGGGAAATCGCGATTGTTGAGCCAAAATAAAAATATAAACCCCCCCCCCCCCCTTAATCCCCCCCCCCCCCCCCCCGACTTACCACAACTCCCTGGTGATGGAGCGAGGAGTGAGGACGCCATTTCTGCAATCCTTGGCGAGAAGCATGTGACGTCAGCGGCACGTCGAGTGACGCCGGCGTCACGTGATTCCCGGCGAGTTTGCGCCGGACGGCTCGTTCGGCCCAAAAATAACTTTTGGCCAGCTTGGGGGGGCCTCCTGACCAGGGCGAGGAGCCCTGACCCCCCCAAGCTGGCCAAAAGTTCTTTTTGGGCCGAACGAGCCGTCCGGCGTGAACTCGCCGGGAATCACGTGACGCCGGCGTCACTCGACAGTGACGTCGGCGCCACGTGATTCCCGGCGAGTTCGCGCCGGACGGCTCGTTCGGCCCAAAAAGAACTTTTGGCCAGCTTGGGGGGGCCTCCTGACCAGGGCGAGGAGCCCTGACCCCCCCAAGCTGGCCAAAAGTTCTTTTTGGGCCGAACGAGCCGTCCGGCGCGAACTCGCCGGGAATCACGTGACGCCGGCGTCACTCGACGTGCCGCCGACGTCACATGCTTCTCGCCAAGGATTGCAGAAATGGCGTCCTCGCTCGATCACCAGGGAGTTGGGGTAAGTCTGGGGGGTGGGATTAAGGAGGGTGAGGGGGTTTAAATTTTTTTTTTGCACATATGTACATATACCCAACTCATTGGATTTTTTTTATGTCCATATTGGCCGCAAGTGGGACCCCCTTTCGGACATAAGAAATATGAACATAAAATTTTGCTCTGCACATCCCTGATAACCAATTCACATTTAGTCTTTCTCAAAGGGGAGCTGTTCCATCCCCTTTATCATTTTGGTCATCCTTCTCTGTGCCTTCTCCATCACAACTATACCTTTTTTGAGATGTGGCAACCAGAATTGTACACAGTATTCAAGGTGAGGTCTCACCATGGAGTGATACAGAGAATCCTCAAAAACTTAGTTTCAAATTTTTTTTGCATGTGCTTTATTTCCCCTTTCGTTTCTTTTTGTTGAATGTTTATTTTGTTTCAATTCCCCCCTTCTCCAAAAAAAACCCCCAAAAACCAGGGCATCCCCAATCCTCCTATACCTCCTCCTCACCTTCCAAAAAAATCATCTCAGGGCCAGGAAACACTCTGGCCCTTACTGTTATGGAGTCTCAATTTAGTGAACCCTTGGGCCAACCTGAAAGAGACTGGGAAAGGTATTCAATGTCTCTGGTACACCGCAGGTCGGGAGGCAGATGTTCAGGCAGGACATAGAGGTGCTCTTCACCCTGGAAGCTGGTACTCCCCCGGGAGGAGCCCGTAGGAGCCCAGCCACTGGGACTTAGGTGAGGCTTCACCCTTGGAAGCCGAAGCCCTCCCGGGAGGAGCCCATAGGAGCCCAGCCACTGGGACTTAGGCGAGTTGATGATCTTGAGACTGGAGCGGGCAGGCTGATGAGCAGGACTGAGAACTGGAACCAAACTAGAACAGTAGACAGGAACTGTAGCAAGACTCGGATACTGGAACCAGGCAGGAACTGTAGCAAGACTCAGGTACTGGAACCAGGCAAGAACTGTAGCAAGGCTCGGGTTCTGGAACCAGGCAGGAACTGTAGCAGGCAAGCAGGAACCAAGCAAGTACTGTAGCAGGCAAGCAGGAACGGAGCGATTTCCAAAGGCAGTTCACTCCGGGGCACGGAGCAACAGGGGACCGATTGGTAGCCCGTTGCAAGGCGAAGACTGAGTGTCCGCGGCCGGCTTATCAAGGCCATGGCATCTGACGTCAGGAACTGGGCGGAGTCACCACTGGCAGGAAACGGCCTAGAAAAGCGCCCAAGTGGCACGCGTGCATGCCTAGAGTCAGGGCGTCTATGGGAGGCTTCCCGGCGGCACGGCCCTCGCGGGGACGCCGCCGAAGAGGCCGTGAACTAGGCCAACAGAAGCGGGAACAGGTCCAGGAAAACTGAGGTAAGGGTCTGGTTGCGGCACTCGCGGCCAGAACCGCAACAGTACCCCCTCCTCAAAGCCCCCCTCCTCAAAGCCCTCATCCTCAATGTCCAGTCAACAATTCCGAGGAGAGGGGTAAGAATCCATAGCGAATGGAGGTATTCAAGGGTCGAAAAAGTGGAGGCTGGTAAAACTGGGGACAGCATGAACAAAGAAAACCAGCAGGAAACCACAAAAACATGAAGACACAACGAGAGACCAAGAGCAGACAAGACCAAGGGAACACGAGAGCAAGCGAACAGAGATCGAGCGAACGGAGACCACGCGAGCAGCGACCGAGCGAATGGTGACCGCGCGAGCAACGACCTAGTGAACGGCGACCGCGTGAGCAGCGACCAAGCTAACGGCGACCACGCGAGCAGCGACCGAGCGAACGGTGACCGCACAACCGACAACACAAGAAATGCAAAAGAGGGAGCAAGGGAACGGAGAGCGAGGGAGCGGGAAGCAAGGGAGCAGCGAGCAAGGGAGCAGAGAGCAAGGGAGCAGCGAGCAAGTGAGCAGCGAGCAAGGGAGCTGTGAGCTAGGGAGCAGAGAGCAAGGAAGCAGCGAGCAAGGGAACAGAGAGCAAGGAAGCAACGAGCAAGGGAACAGAGAGCAGGGGAGCAGTGAGCAAGGGAGCAGAGAGCAAGGGAGCAGAGAGCCAGGGAACTCAAGGAGCGAGTGGAAAGCGAAAGAGCGAAGGGCGAAAAAGCGACAGAATGAGAGCTGGTAAATGAAGGAACCGAACAGGGGAATGAGGAACACACAAGCAAAAGACAGGCAAGGAACAAAACAAGAACAGGACCAATGAGCAACAAGCGAGAAACAACAAGAAACATCAAGAAGCCCGGGAGGCAAAGAAAAACCAACAAGCCAGTAGGGGTGCAGGCGCCTCCTGCAGGTCGTAAAACCCCAACCTGGTAACAGGATAGCAAAATAGGGTCTGGCACCTCCTGTAGGTCATTTCAAAAAGGAAATCCAGACAGCTGGTGCCTCCAGCAGGTCGTAGACAGGCAAGAACAGTCCAGAAAAAAGTTTTTCGGTCCCATCACCATCCAGGAACACAGGCAAGAGTCAGAACAAGGCAAATCCATCACTGAAAGTACTGTCGAGCACATGGCCCGGATTTCAGGTAATGACAAGGGGTATACCCCTCCTTGGGGGGGCATAGTTCCAGGTAGTAGGTCTATTGCACAGTCATACGGGTGGCGCTGCAGAAGGAACTCCGCCTTGGTCATGGAAAAAACATCCGTGAAGTCCTCATAAGGTGCCGGAGGACCTAGGGCAGAGTGCATCCGCCGAGTCCATGGCCTTGCAATCTGTTATGGAGTCTCAATTTAGTGGACCCTTGGGCCGACCTGCAAGAGACTGGGAAAGGTATTCAATGTCTCTGGTACACCACAGGCCGGGAGGCAGATGTTCAGACAGGTGCTCTTCACCCTGGAAGCTGGTACTCCCCCGGGAGGAGCCCGTAGGAGCCCAGCCACTGGGATGTAGGTGAGGCTTCACCCTTGGAAGCCGAAGCCCCCCTGGGAGGAGCCCATAGGAGCCCGGCCGCTGAGACTTAGGCAAGTTGATGATCTTGAGACTGGAGCGGGCAGGCTGATGAGCAGGACTGAGAACTAGAACCAGACTAGAACAGTAGACAGGAACTGTAGCAAGACTCGGATACTGGAACCAGGCAGGAACTGTAGGAAGACTCGAGTACTGGAACCAGGCAAGAACTGTAGCAAGACTCGGGTACGTGATTCGGGATTTCATTGGAGTGACGTAAGGTACGTGATTCGGTAGTAAGCAATGAGATCGATAGGAGGAATATTTAAAAAGGGTTTGGGTAAGTTACAATGCGCAGCCGCGGCGTTCTTTGTGGAGAAAATGGAGTGAACTTGAAAAAACGTTTGGAGGTGAGCTATTTTTGATCGTATAAAAATAGAAGTATGTGGTGGATATATGGGTTAGAAGGGTAATGATGTTAACTATATCTGCTCCATAAAGGTTTAATGTGAAATTCGGCATTATACTATTGGAATTACTTAAAGACATTGAAATTGACTGAACGGGAAGTGAAGAGCGCAGAGCAGAAAAATTGCGGGTGTGAAACCGTAGGATATATTAAACTATATTATTCTAAGGTTACATGGAAACATGATCAAATATTTTTGTGGCTTGGTAGGTTGTGTGTACATTTGTCGGAAGAAAATGGACACAGTATATTAAATAGCCTGAACAGAGAAATTTAAGAGGTGAGTGGTGGTGTCAGGACGGTTTCGATATATATTGATGGTGACTGGGAAAAAGTGTTATTTGGTAAATACAGTGTTTTAGGATGTGGTTTATAAATGTTTGTTATATTTATGATTACGCTTGTGTTTCATAATAGACAGCACATTAAGTAAAAACATATATACAACAAGAATGAGAATGGTAGAGCTGTTCCCTATATTGAAAATGAAGAAAGAATGATTCAATAATGATCCCCTGAGGAAACCATCTGGGTGAAACGAGAGTCTCTCATCGGGAGCTTCAAAAAGATTAATTGAGAAGGGAATGGAGTAAGGATATAGTGCTGGTGTTTTTTGTTTGTTATAAATGAAATTTGAGTAATTGGGAGTTTTTATAAAAACAGATTAAGTGGGATAGGAATGTGTAAAGAGAAATGTTTACAATTGTATAATAATTGACATATGAAATATATGTATGTATTTTAATATATTAGCAATAGGTATAATATTGTATTAGGGATAGGTGCAATGTTATAACCTGTGGATGAATGTGGTATGAGTGATGAGTGTTAGTAGATTTTAGATGTATGTGGAATTAAATTATAAATGGTTAATAAAATTTGTGTTGAAATATACTCAGGTATATGTTTGTATATTTATTCATGTAAGAATAATACCTGTGGATTGCCCGTCATAACGTGTACTTGACCATAATTTGATTTCAGCAAAGATATTGATACAGTCCTGCAGAGGAGGCTCATGAATAAAATGATAAGCTTGGGAGTCAGTGGCAAGGTGGGAGGAGTAGATTACAAACTGGTTGACTGACAACCAGTAATGGTAAATAGAACCTACTCAGAAGAGAGAACGGTGTTAAGTGAAATGGCACAGGGATCAGTTTTGGGTCCAGTTATATTCAAAATCTTTCTGAGTGACATTGTGGATGGGATAGAAGGTAAAGCTTGTATATTTGCAGATGATACTAATATCTGCAATAGACTGGACACACCTGAAAGAGTAGAGAGAATGAAAATTGATTTAAGAAAGCTTGAAGAGTGGTCTAATGTTTGGCAGCTTGGATTCAATGCCAAGAAATGCAGAGTCATGCACCTGGGGTGCAGTAATCCAGAAGGGCTGTATGTGATAGGGGGGTGAAAGACTAATCTGCACAGACAGGGAGAGGGATCTGGGGTGATAGTGTCTAGAAATTTGAGGGTGGTGGAACAATGTGCCAAGGCAATAGCGAAAGCCAGAAGAATGCTGGGCTGCATAGAGAGAGAGAGAGGAATAGCCTGCAAGAGAAAGGAGGTAATGATGCCCTTGTACAGATCCTTGGTGAGGCCTCACCTGGAGTACTGTGCAGGGATGGTATCTTTCTCTCACAAATTTCAGTTCATGGATTGTTTGATTCATTCCATCAATAAGAAAAAAAAAACCAAATCAAACTATTTAAAAAAAAAAAAAAACCCAAAGACCAAAAAATGAAAATGAGGCCTCCCGCCCATCTACCTAGAAATATGTCAGGGTCAGGATACTCCCCGGCCCCAACTTACCCAGTCTGGTGGGGATCCACTGGCGAGGCCCAGGGCCAGGTCAAAGCCTGGCCTTTTATATGCCAAGGGAGCCAAGATGGCGCCGGCCGTCCATTGCTCCTACCATGTGACAGGGGCCGACCAATGGCACCGGGAGCCCCTGTGACATAGTAAGGTCAAAGGATATCGGCGCCAATTTGAATACTGGCAGCCGACAGCATGAGTGCAGTAGATGGGACCCGGACCCCCCTGCTGGACCACCAGGGAGTTTTGGTAAGTCTTGTGGGGGTCAGGAGAGTGGGGAGTTGTAGTTAATTAAATTTTAGCCAGGAAACAAATAAGAATGAATGCATGAACGTATCGCGGGCCCCCCTTGCCGAATGCAATGTATCTGCCTCCCGACGAATATGAATACCAAATGCAACGTATGTGGTCCCTCTGCACATCCCTACCATGCGCTGCTGAATGACTGTTGGCCTTCCTACGAGATCTAGTTTAAAAGCTATTCTATCTTCTTTTTAAATGTTAGTGCCAGCAGCTTGTTTCTACCCTTTAAAAAGGAGATAGAATAGCGTTTTTCAAAAAAAATTATACAATGTTCATGGCTCACTACCATAGGGAATATCATAAAACTATAAACAGTAAAAGAAAAGAAAACAACAGGCTCTGTAAAGAAATGTATTTGTCAAATAGATAAAAATAATACAGACCTATAGTTTCTAATATAACACATATATACATATGGTTTTATTAACATGCTTCTTCTGATCTACTCTGCAGTGTAGGAAATTTGTAAAGTCAGCAACTGCAAACATAGACCAATGTTACTAAGTCATGGTAAAAAAAAGTCATTGACATGCATTACTGACAGATTTTACTGCAACAGTCATCTCCCAGAAAACACTTCTTTAAAATGCTCAATGAATTAACTCCATTAATAGTAACTATTTTAAGATTAATGAGCTGCTTTCCATGCATTTGCATATGACACAACTCACTAGCATTTTATTTTTAATCCCCATTAAATCTGCAATTACTTGTATTAAGGCTAACGAAAGTATTAATGCATATTAAAACATGCATTAATGCTTGTTTAAAACATGTTTAGTATGCATTAATCTGGCATTAGTCTTAAATTTTAACAAAATTTCCCATGTTATTTTATTTTGTTTTTAATATGAAATGAAAGAAAAATGAATGAAATTTAAATTGTTTTCCTTTGTTTCATTTTTTTAAACGTTGTCTGGTCCCAGCACTCCAGCCTTTACCAGATCCCCTCACCCCATGAAGTCTTTAAAATCCATTTAAAATTTTTGCAGGACAGGAGAGTTCCCTGGTCAATCTTTCCCCATCACTGCCACTACCTTAAATGGCACTGGCTGACTGAGGCAGACACCATTATTACTTTCTTCTATATAAAACGGTGCTGGCTTTAGATTATAGGTGTTGCGAGCGCAGGGAATGTGGTTGCTTGCATGAGATAAAGTGAGCCCTTGAACCATGGCGTAAATTCAGGACGGGGCTCCAAGGAAGGCACTGTGGGAGGCGAGCGGTTCAAGCATGGGCTGGGCTTGGATCTTGGAATGTAGCTTGGATCTTGGAACATAGATCACTCGGACCTCCGGTGAGCCTGAATGCACAGAGTGAGACCCAACAACACAATGCTGGTCTCGGGGTAGCCCTCTGGCCACTCAAAAGCCCTTTCGGACCTACCACATGGGAATGGCTTGTGCGACAGGACAAATGACTTGGAACTTGAGATGAGGACTCAAAAGACTTGGAACTTGAGATGGAGTCTCAGAAGACTTGGAACTTAAAACAGAGAGTCAGGAACAAGGGGATTCCAGCTTCCCGGGACACTGCACCTCAGCACACCCTACAAAGCCCCCTGTGGGCTGGTCATGGACCAGACTGTCTCAATGCATGCCCTACACAACCTGCCACAGGTTGTTCGCAGACCACGCAGGGAGAGGGACAGGCTCAGGGCTGAGACTCAGAGAAGGACAGGAATGAACATCACTTGGAGCAAGGAATAAGGCTTGGAACAAGGAAAGCAATCCGCTGGCTGGACAAGCTCCATGAGCCCAAAACTAGACAAACAAGAACTTGAGACTTGACTTGGAACTTGGAAATCAGAACTTGGAATTCTAAAACAAGGAAGGACTCCAAGAACTTGATCTAGCGAAGACAGACTTGTAAATAGACCCTGTGCCAGGTCATGGACCATGACACTGGCATGCCTGGAGGAAAGATGAGGAAGAGCCCAGAAGGCTGACCTTGAAATGAAGGACCAGAACATCAGGAACTTGACTTGAAGATTTGGATAAGATGAAGATCCAGAAGCCAGGAACCAGGACTGGAACAGGAACAAGAGAATTAGGAACATCCAACAAGGAACATGAAGACCATCCAAACAGAGTGAAAACCATGGGAGACCTCAAAGGGAAACACACCATGGGATGACCATGAACTCTCTTGCGAAGACCCCAAGGAAGAGGAAGAACCCTTTTATAGGGCTGCAAGAGCGACGAGGGATGACATCATCAGTTGGGGCAGCGGGGCTTTTCCTGCCGCTGGCCCTTAAAATTTTGAAAAGAGGTCCATGTGCACACTTTTGCATGAGTCCAGGGACAAGCAGAGGAGCAGCAGCGTCAGTGGCATCCCTTCATGAAGAAGAAGAACACAGTGGTGGCAGGAGGTGGAACACAGTGGCGGCACTCCATGCCACACAGAACAGCGACAGCAGCAGCACCCCAGCCGCGGGGAGAGCAGGGCTGGCATCCAGTCCACAAGCAACAGTGATGGCAGCTCCCCAGCCATGAAAGGAGGTTTCGACTGTGGCTCCCAGCCGCACAGAAAGGCGCAGGGCAATGGCAGAGTGGTGATGGCAGCAATCGGCCATGAGGGAGAAAAGAGGCCTGCAGCGGTGTCTGGCTGGAGGTGCAGGCTGCTCGTGGAATGGGCCCCGTGAGCAGCATTGCAACAATAGCTATGCAGACTGAATTGCTCTCTCTCTCTCTCTCTCATAGAGCTGGTCCCTCCAGAGAAGGTTTGAAACAGAGAAGCAAAGATGACAAAGTTCATATGGCCCTTACAACCTATCTATCCGTATCTCCTGCTCAGCTTTACAATTTCTATTTCTATTTAAAATTGATAGCTTTCCGTTTCAAAAAGTTTCATCAATTCTCTCTCTATATTAAATCTTCTATGCTTTCTTGAATTACTTCTGATACTGATCTCCTCTCCTCCACCTCTACTGGCAGGCTGTTCCAAGTGTCCTTTCCCTTGCTATAAAGAAATGTTTTCTTAGATTATTCTTGAGTCTGCTTTCTACCACCATCATATCATCATCCCTCATTCCAGAATGTCCTTTCCATTGAAAGAGGCCTGCCTACTGTACATTTATTCCTTGGGAATTTGTAAATGAGTCTAGCATATCTCCCCTTTCCCTCCTTACATGTATAGATCTTTAAATTGTCCACAAATGCTTTAAGATGAAGTCCATCGACCATTTTAGTAGATACCCTCTGGACTGACTCCATCCTGTTTATACACTTTTGATGGTGTGATTGCTAGAATTGAATGCAGTACTCCAAATGAGATCTTACCGGAGACTGATACAGAGGTAACATCACCTCTTGTTTCCTGCTGGCTGTTCACCCAAATATCATTTTTGGCTTTTGACATCATATCTTCCGGCTTGTCAACCTTAATCCTCATCTGATATGTTAACCCCCATATCCTGTTTTTGTTTTGTACACAGAACTTCACTCCTTATACCAGGGGTGGGCAAGTCCGGTCCTCGAGGGCTGCAAACCAGTCGGGTTTTCAGGATATCCTTAATGAATATGCATGAGAGAGACCTGCATACACACTGCCTCAGTTGTATGCAAATCTATTTCAAGGACCGGAATTGCCCACCCCTGCCTTATACTGTACTGCTGTCTTGGGTTTTTGCAACTGAAATGCTGTCTTGGGTTTTAGCAACTGAAATGCAGGACTCTGAATTTTTTAACATGAAATTTCAGCTCCCAAACTTTAAACCATTTCTCACACTTCTATAGATCCCTTTTCATGTTTCCATATATTCTAGGGGATCTACCCTGTTGCAGGTTTTGGTGTTATCCACTAAAAGGCAAACTTTTCCAAAAGCTTTTCTGCAATATAATTACAAAAATGTTGAACAAAACTGGATTATAGTATAGTAGTAGTATATCACTGGTAGCCCTTCTTCCCTTTGGTTGAATTCCATTTGCCACTATTCTTAATTGCCTCCTACTCAATCAGTTTCTATTCCAGTCACTTTGGGGCCAATACCTAGGATGCTCAATTTGTTTATTAGTCACCAAAAGGGAAAACCAAGTATGCCACATCTAGTGTTCTCTTCTGATTCAACTTTCTGGTCATGCTATCAAAGAAACAGGATACATTCTTCTTAGAAGATCTACATCTGGTAATACCATGCTGCCTTGAATTCTCTAATCCACTGGACTGCAGAAACTGCACTATCCTCTATTTTAGTAATGATTCCATTATTTTAGTCACCAATAAGTTCAAACAAACTCTCCTGTGGTTCCCATCCTCCTCCTTACTTCTACTTTTGTTAAGAGGAACCACATCTGTCTGTTTCCAGACTTTTTAAATCACTCCTTACTCCTAAGAAATAAGCCTTTCTGATCGATGCTGTTTTCTATATAAATGGAACAAAATGTATCTTAATAAATTTCATCATTAAAATGCTATGTTGAGTAGAACTACTTTATCTATTCACAAACTCAATATTTCTAAATTCCTTCAGGGTCTTCAGAGGCAATTTGAGAATTGTCTGTTTCCCATGCTCTCTCAATCAGAATTATTTTTCAAACTCAGTTTTCCCAATAACATAAACCCTGCACATTTTATATTCTTTCTTCACTGCAACCATAGCTGCTGACATATTCTCTGAAAGGCTGTCATTGTATATTATTTTTCTTTTGGTATTCTTAGGTATGCAGTAATAATGTGTATTTATTGTAAATAAATGTGCATTCCAAACTGAAAATAGACTTTTTTTCATTCCATTAAATATAAAACAATTAAAAAAAAATGGCACCAAAATATAAAAAAAAAATCTTTTTTATTCATTTAAAAAAAGAATGCATGTTATTTGCAAATAGTGAGCCCTACTGCAAATAAAACACACTATTTTCCAAAATGAAAAACAAATGAATAAAAAAAAAAGCAAACAAAATATCCCCTGAAATGCCTTAAAACAAAAGAAACAAACTGAAACAAAATGTTGGCCATGCTCATCTCCAGTGTGCGGTATCTTGGAGGCTTTTCACAAGTCTTGCTTTTATCTTTTGGCTTTTTGTAAAGTATTTCCCAGTCTTTTAAGGAAAAAAAAAAGATTTCCAAATGATAACACCCATAGATGATTGTGTATTTTATATCAATGTTATGCCTGTAAAAAAATATAAGTATATTTTGCAAAAGCACCTGAAAGAACCCATGATTTATTTTCCATTTTTAATTTTTTTCATTAGGTCCATGTCTCATGCCTAGGCATTTCCTTTCTAATGCTGGCCTTGCAGGGCTTTTATTGTTGGCCTTCAACATTACAATTAGTTGAGCTGGCCTGTTGCTCTGCCATAGCCTCTTCTTGGTCTAGTTTCCAAATAAACAAACATATTAAAAGATCTGCTCTACAAATTAAAATATTTTGATAAAAGAGCTAGTAAGCCAGCAACTCATTTTTTAATGTTTGTGTTTTGGTATCATATTTCTTTGAAGAGGTCGTTTTTTTTTAAATAATATAATAATAGTAATAGGAACAATAATAATAATAATAATATCATATCCCCTTTTAAATGTATGTTTAGGTATGTTCTGCCTTTTACAGTTATTTTTTAAATCCCTACCCATTAGGTAAAGTATAGGATGTTTTTAAATATATCCAAAGCAGAAAGCCTGAGGGAGTCAGTTGGACCATTAGATGATCGAGGGGATAAAGGGGTGCTTAGAGAAGATAAGGCCATCATGGAAAGCTTAAATGATTTCTTTGCTTTGGTGTTTACTGAAGAGGATGTTGGAGAGGTACCCATACTGGACAAGGTTTTCATGGGTAATGATTCAGATGGACTGAACCAAATCACGGTGAACCTAGTAGATGTGTTAGACCTGATTGACAAACTGAAGAGTAGTAAATCACCTGGACCAAATGGTATACACTCCAGAGTTTTGAAGGAACTAAAAAATGAAATTTCAGACCTATTAGTAAAAAATTTGTAACCTATCATTAAAATCATCCATTGTACCTGAAGACTGGAGGATAACTAATGTAACCCCAATATTTAAAAAGGGCTCCAGAGCTGATCCGGGAAACTACAGACCGGTTAGCCTGACTTCAGTGCCAGGAAAAATAGTGGAAAGTGTTCTAAACATCAAAATCACAGAACATATAGAAAGACATGGTTTAATGGAACAAACTCAGCTTGGCTTTACCCAAGGCAAGTCTTGCCTCACAAATCTGCTTTACTTTTTTGAAGGAGTTAATAAACATGTGGATAAATGTGAACTGGTAGATGTAGTATACTTGGATTTTCAGAAGACGTTTGACAAAGTTCCTCATGAGAGGCTTCTAAGAAAAGTAAAAAGTCATGGGATAGGTGGCGATGTCCTTTTGTGGATTACAAACTGACTAAAAGACAGGAAACAGAGAGTAGGATTAAATGGACAATTTTCTCAGTGGAAGGGAGTGGGCAGTGGAGTGCCTTAGGGATCTCTATTGGGACCGTAACTTTTCAATATATTTATAAATGATCTGGAATGAAATACGACGAATGAAGTAATCAAATTTGCCGTTGATACAAAATTGTTCAGAGTAGTTAAATCTCAAGCAGATGGTGATAAATTGTAGGAAGACCTTGTGAGACTGGAAAATTGGGCATCGAAATGGCAGATGAAATTTAATGTGGATAAGTGCAAGGTGATGCATATAGGGAAAATTAACCCATGCTATAGTTACACAATGTTAGGTACCATATTAGGTGCTACTACCCAAGAAAGAGATCTAGGCATCATTGAAATTGTCAGTTCAGTGTGCTGCGGCAGTCAAAAAAGCAAACAGAATGTTGTGAATTATTAGAAAGTGAATGGTGAATACAACGGAAAATGTCATAATGCCTCTATATCGCTCCATGGTGAGACCGCACCTTGAATACTGTGTACAATTCTGGTCGCCACATCTCAAAAAAGATATAATTGCGATGGAGAAGGTACAGAGAAGGGCTACCAAAATGATAAGGGGAATGGAACAGCTCCCCTATGAGGAAAGACTAAAGAGGTTAGGACTTTTCAGCTTGGAGAAGAGACGGCTGAGGGGGGATATGAGAGAGGTGTTTAAAATCATGAGAGGTCTAGAACAGGTAGATGTGAATCGGTTATTTACTCTTTCGGATAATAGAAAGACTAGAGGGCACTCCATGAAGTTAGCATGTGGCACATTTAAAACTAATAGGAGAAAGTTCTTTTTTACTCAACGCACAATTGAACTCTGGAATTTGTTGCTAGAGGATGTAGTTAGTGCAGTTAGTATAGCTGTGTTTAAAAAAGGATTGGATAAGTTCTTGGAGGAGAAGTCTATTACCTGCTATTAATTAAGTTGATTTAGAAAATAGCCACTGCTATTACTGGCAACAGTAACATGGGATAGACTTAGTTTTTGGGTACTTGCCCGGTTCTTATGGCCTGGATTGGCCACTCTTGGAAACAGGATGCTGGGCTTCATGGACCCTTGGTCTGATCCAGTATGTCAAGTTCTTATGTTCTTATGTTTGTCTAATTTGTTAAATGAGTTTGGCTCTTAGACTGTTAAAAACAAAACAATAATTCAAGTATAATTCAATAAATGCTATAGACAGACCAAGCAACTTTTACACCAGTTTTAAACCAAAACAATGTAGGTTCTATAATAGCTAAACATTATAAAACATTTTTGTAACAAATAATGCATTTCACTCTGTGAATGATGAATTCATTGCTCTGCATCCCTTTGTCCACAGCCTCCTTGCATTGCTTCATAAGCACTAATTGTCCTGTTCCCCCAAGCTGATTTTTGTTGCCTAGGGTCCTCCTTAAAACACAATTACAAATAAACTAGTCACAGAAGCAGAGGTAAAATATGTCACAGCCCAAGAAGGTGTGGCTAACAATAGTTGGAAAGACTAATTTAAATAGATTTGTTTTTAAGGCTTTCTTGAAATCATTTGCTTCTTTTATACATTGCACATCTAATGTTAGTGAGTTCCAATATATTGGACCTGTCAATGAAAAAGCTCATGTCACTAAGACAAAAGTGGAAAGTGGCGGGGATGTTGAGCAACGATTGGGAGGAGTGCAGAGTTCTGTATGGGATGCATATCTTTGGGATGGAACTAACCAGGGTGAGGCAACATTATAAAGAAGTAGGGATGTGAATCGTTTTTTGACGATTTAAAATATCGTCCGATATATTTTAAATCGTCAAAAATCGTTAGGGCCACGATACAATACCAATTCTCCCGATTTATCGTCAAAAAATCGTAAATCGGGGGAAGGGGGAGGGCAGGAAAACCGGCACACTAAAACCCCCTAAAACCCACCCCCGACCCTTTAAATTAAATCCCCCACCCTCCCGAACCCCCTCCCCAAATGCCTTAAATTACCCTGGGGTCCAGCGGCGGTCCATAGCTAAATCGGGGGAAGGGGGAGGGCAGGAAAACCAGCACACTAAATCCACCTAAAACCCACCCCGACCCTTTAAATGAAATCGGGGGAAGGGGGAGGGCAGGAAAACCGGCACACTAAATCCCCCTAAAACCCACCCCCGACCCTTTAAATTAAATCCCCCCAAATGCCTTAAAGTACCCTGGGGTCCAGCGGCGGTCCGAAACGGGCTCCTGCTGTTGAAGCGTGTTGTCTTCAGCCGGCGCCATTTTGCAAAATGGCCACCGCAAAATGGCGGTGGCCATAGACCAACACGATTCGACCGCAGGAGGTCGCTTCCGGACCCCCGCTGAACTTTTGGCAAGTCTTGTGGGGGTCAGGAGGCCCCCCCAAGCTGGCCAAAAGTCTCTGGGGGTCCAGCGGGCTTCCGGGAGCGATCTCCTGCCGCGAATCGTTTTCCGTACGGATAATGGCGCCGGCAGGAGATCGACTGCAGGAGGTCGTTCAGCGGAGGTCCGGAACCCTCGCTGAACGACCTCCTGCAGAGGTCCGGAACCCTCGCTGAACGACCTCCTGCAGTCGATCTCCTGCCGGCGCCATTTTCCGTATGGAAAATGGCGCCGGCCATACGCGTATGGCCGGCGCCATTATCCGTACGGAAAACGATTTGCGGCAGGAGATTGCTCCCGGACGCCCGCTGGACCCCCAGAGACTTTTGGCCAGCTTGGGGGGGCCTCCTGACCCCCACAAGACTTGCCAAAAGTCCAGCGGGGGTCCGGAAGCGACCTCCTGCGGTCGAATCGTGTTGGTCTATGGCCGCCGCCATTTTGCGGCGGCCATTTTGCAAAATGGCGCCGGCTGAAGACAACACACTTCAACAGCAGGAGCCCATTTCGGACCGCCGCTGGACCCCAGGGTACTTTAAGGCATTTGGGGGGGGGGGGGTTCGGGGGGGGGGGGTTTAATTTAAAGGGTCGGGGGTGGGTTTTAGGGGGATTTAGTGTGCCGGTTTTCCTGCACTCCCCCTTCCCCCGATTTAGCTATGGACCGCCGCTGGATCCCAGGGTAATTTAAGGCATTTGGGGGTGGGGGATTTAATTTAAAGGGTCGGGGGTGGGTTTTAGGGGGTTTTAGTGTGCCGGTTCACGATTTTAACGATTTTCACGATATTCTAAACACCCAAACGGCAACGATACGATTCCCTCCCCCTCCCAGCCAAAATCGATCGTTAAGACGATCGAGGACACAATTCACATCTCTATAAAGAAGATTGTGAATAATAATGGCAAGTTTGTATTGAAATTTTCACATCTGCCATTGCATCATACTTTTACCAGTCCAAAGTATTATCAGAAACATGGATCCTGATTGCTGAATTGTTTCTCACAGACAGAGTTAGCTTTTGTGCCAGTTGAAGTGGTGGTGGTCTTGTCCATCTCATTATCACTTATCAGTGAATCCCAACTCATCTCCAACATCATCCCAACATCTCCAATGTTGCAACCAGATCAGATTTTTTTTACTGATTGCTAAGCTTCAAGATCTGCTTTGAGATCTTTAAAAAAGTAGCAGCATTTACATGTCCAGTTCTTCACTGGTGGCTGTCTTAAGTGGTTGTGCAAAAAGCCATTCTGAATTGACAGTGTACTGCTTTCAAAATTGGTAGTCATATTTATATCTGTGCAATGACGTGCTCACATTTACCTTATCATATCTATTTTACAATCTATGTGGGCTAGCACAGACTTGTCTCACTTTCCAACGTGTCCAGACTTATCTTTTCTATGTTACATGTCCTAAATTAAAGTTTAAGATATAAATATCTATTTTTCTTTAATAGTACTGCTATCAAACTGCTCATTACTGTGATTAATTAAATGTGGCAGCTTGTATTTTAAACACTTTTTCATTCTACCAACACAAGCCAACAGTATTCACTCCTCTGCATACTGTTCCTTAAAGACCTTTCAAATCAAATTTTTCATCTCGCTGACTGTGTTGAGCAGTGAGGAAAGGAGGGACTGGGTGGAGGGTTTGTCATCTGTAATTGCAGGCTTGAAACTATCAGCAGAACTACAAATGCATAGTCTTCCAGTCATGTGGCTCCCAGTTACCCTGATGAAAGGGTAAATACCCAGCATTCTTCGGCTGAGTCTTCAGGTGTGACCTCATTTCAGCATGGCCATGCTTGTCCCATGTGGTCTCTCATGAGTAGAAAGCATTCAGAACACTTGTAAAACTGAGTAAACCTTAGCAATAATAACATTTTGTCCAGAGCCACAGACTTAAACAATGAAGGAAACTGTGCTGAGAAATGAAAGAAAACCAAACTCAACAGTGACAGAAAAAAAATAGAATGCCTGGTGGTGTGGTTAGGGCCATTTCCGATTACAAACAAAAAATGGTCAGTGGGAAGCATGGTAAAGGCCATTTCTGGTGATGCAGAAGAACATAGGTGGGAGCATATATATAGTGAGACGTGTTGGGGCTTGGGCAGATCTTCTCCTATTAATTTCTATGGAAGGGAGTAGATGTGGTTTAGGCAGGGAAGAGACAAGACAAATATTGGATGTGAATGCTGATTTATTGATGCAAACTATAAAAAATAATTTGACAAGAACACTAATTACTCCCACTATTTGTATGTTTTCATTTGTGATGGGGTGGCCAATTCTGCCCTTTCTAGAAGTGGTTACCCATTAATGGTATGGCATTAGTGGCCTTTACAGGTCTGCTTGCCAACAGTGTAGGTCCGAGGTCTCCATTCAATCCCTGCCCTTAAGTGCGAGGTCAGTGTACTTTAGGTGTGTTAGTAGAGTGTACTACTACCCATTGAGAGTGCCCATTTGACACAGGAGAGTTGAGAATCAGTCTTAGAACATGGCTGAGGGAAGATGTGATTCTCCTTGTGGAGGACACTTGAAGTCCATATCCTCTACAAGGAAAGTGCCAAGAGAAGGAGAAGTGTTCCTACTTGGAGAAGATGGCTGGGGCTTTGGGACAGGCATTTCAGACCTTATTGGGAAAGAATCCTGAGATACTGAAGGAAAAGTTACAGGAACAAGAAGCAATTTTGAGGAGACATCACCCAAGAGAGAAGGAGATTATGCAGAGTCATTCAGGGAGCCCTAGGTAAAAAGTCTGCCTGGGAAAATCCACAGACTGTTGTTGATGAAGCAAATCAGCATAAAACTCATCTGAATTTGTTGCCAGGGGATGTGGTTAGTGCAGTTAGTGTAGCTGGGTTTAAAAAAGGTTTGGATAAGTTTTTGTAGAAGTCCATTAATCAAGATGACTTAGAAAATAGCCACTACTATTACTAGCATCAGTAGCATGGGAAAGACTTTGTGTTTAGGTACTTGCCAGGTATTCATAGCTTGGATTGGCCTCTGTTGGAAACAGGATGCTGGGTTTGATGGACCCTTGGTCTGACCCAGTATGGCATGTTCTTATGTTCTTATGAGAGAAGAAAAAAGGAAGTTTGACAAGGGTAGAAGGGTACCTGCTCAAAAACTACCCATTTTGGTAAGTAGTGTGAAAAGAAATAGTGTTTGAATTTTATGCTGTTTTTGGACTTTTATTTGCTGTAGTGCACTTGTTTTGGGACTTGATTTTCTTGTCACCAGTTTTCAGTTATTAATAGAACTGGAATGAAGAATGACTTTTGGTGTACACTAGTGTGTAGAAGAGCCCCATAGAAAGACAAAACCCAGGGACGGCAACTTTTAAACTGGCATGTGGGCTCACATGTGCACACATTTCTCAGGCCTCACCCAGGGATGCAGCTATTATATAACATATGCACGTATATGCATGCATGTTATAAGATAGCCTGGCTGCGCCTACCTGTGCTGAATTTTAAGTGTGTGCATGCCTGTGTGCGCAAATCCCACTTTTACTGAGTAAGGGGGTCATTTTCTAACGGGATCACGTGCGATACCTAAATCGGGGCGGAGTTGGTGCAGCGTCGGCACCGGAAGGGGAGGAGTCGTGGCGGCACCAGGGCGGACGCGGCGGAGACATCGCTGGTGGCGAAAAGGTAAGAATCCTTATCGCCGCCAGTAACGCGCCCCATAGCACCACCTTGGTGCTATTGGTTTGTGAAAACTGGCAGCGATGACACCGCGGTGGTGTGATCGCTGCTGGCTTTCGCAGGCCCGCCTCCCACTTCACTCCCTCACCCCCCATACCATGCGATTCACTAAGGCCTGCGGTTTTAGAAAATCCAGGCCTAAGTGTGTGGATTTTAAAAGTGGTGCACGCCGAAGTGTTTGCTAGTTTTAATAGTTTATTCCCAGTTCACCCAGGTCTTCCAAACCGCTGATTTGATAGCTTGTATACCCCCCAGTTTCCTCCAGGTCCTTTAACCCCCTCTGAAATGGCTTTTTTTTTTTTTTTTTACTTACATGCCATCCATAGAAGAAATAAAGTAATGCAGCAGGGGCCTTGGTGCGCATGAGATTACTTAAATATTTACATGAAAATTTCAGGTTAAAGTTCTGAAATGCGAATGTACTGCTTAATGCCCGCTGATTCTATGCCCACACCCCCACTCCTTTTTGAAAGGTTCTGTGCACAGCTGTATTTATGCGCATATTCAGTCACCTTTTAAAATCTGCGTGGAACGCTCAAGCCTAACATATTTGTGCATCCCCTAATTTCAGCGTGTGTCAGGCTTTTCAAATTCACCTTTAAGGGCCTTGAAAAGACTGTCTTTCCCTCCCTGTACGGGAAGCCAAAGTGGCCAAAGGACCTTGAGTGGTCTGTGACCCTCCCTGTGTGCACACTTGCCCAAGAAATGACAAGGATAGTGGCTACTTATTCATTATTTTCTTTTGTGAAATTAACAAAAATTATGTAAAATCTCCAATGAGCTGATGAATCATGTAACTAAGCACATTAGCAATTTGTGCATAGTGGATTAATATGCAGAAAATTGTGTAGTTTGGCAATGCATGCAAATCTTAATTACACCTTGTTGGTTTGTTTGGTTGTTTTTTGAGAAAAAGTCCATGATTTTGTCCAGACTTTAATTCAAAATAACATGTTAATGAGATGGTATTCTAAGAAAGTTTTATCATGGTATTGACGGCCTCACAGGTTGTTGCATTTGTCTCTAAAGGGTATATTTATTAAACCGCAGTATTTTTCCTGGAAGGAAAACCAGTAATGCAGCTTAGTAAATCCTGTGGGATTTCTCCTGGCAGCAAAATAACACCATAAAAATACTGTGAAATGTGACCCATTCTGCAAAGTGTGATGGCCTCATAGTCCAAGCCACCATCTTCTTAAAGGGCTCAAGAGGTCTGATTATATTAGCCATCACCCTTGCATTGAAGTCCTGGGGGGCGGGGGGGAGGGTTTCTGTTAAGATCCCTGTTCTCCCCTCCTCTCACCATCTCTTGAGGAAATCCAGTTGACATCATATTTAAACAAGAATAAAATATGCATCAAATAAGTGCAATAAAAGTACCTGCATAGTTTGAAATTATATGGGCTATTTGAAAATTGCTCTCTATACAACCAAGAACTGAAACATCTTTAGATTATTGTCTACCTTATAAAAATGTCAAATAGAGCTAAAGATTATAGTAAAGTATTTGACATACCCAGGTCTCGGTGGAATTGAGAGAATCTTTCAACAAAGTTAAATAGAGATGAAAAGTGCCAAAGATCACTGTGAGGTGTTAAAAGCATTGGTTGGCAGTTTGGTTCTATAAAAATTAAGACAACAGCAAGTAAGTACCCAAAGGAGCTGGTGTTTTTCTAGCCGTTGATAAATCAGTAGATTTTACTTAAAAGTTCTAGCAAGATTTCTTGATGCTTCTGACCTGGAAAGAATTTTAACTTTGAAAAGAGTTCTATTTTTATCTCCCTGAAAGTCATCACAACTTTGAATTCTGGTTGTTGTGATCTAATTAAAGGGAAGCCCTAATTGCAGCGCCATTGGATGCCCCCATTTTAGGTAGGGTAATACAAAGAAAGAAAGTTGGAATAGAATTAAAATGTAAAAGGATGCCCCAATAGAAACAAGTACTTAACATTTATTTGTTTGATTTACCTTCCCTGTCAGAATTGAAACAATTTCTTCCTCAAATTAAACTTTCAAGCTTTCCTCTAGACCCTTGTCCATCTTAGTTGATTCAAATGTGTTCTGATAAACTATTAAGATATTTGTCAAGCCTGATTGATCACTGTTTGGAAATTGGAATTGTCCTACAAACTTGCAGGACTGTGATTGTCTCTCCTGATTTAAAGAATGATAGGTTAGATCCAAAGTAATGTAGTAACTATCATCCAATCCCCAATTTATCTTTTATTCCTAAGGTGCTGGGGAAAGTAGTTAGTAAGCAATTTTTTTTATCTTCTTAGAAAGTGTTGATGCCCTAGATCCTATGCAAGTTGGATTCAGGAAGGGTTGCAGCACCAAAACCCTATGGGCAGATTTTAAAACCTGCGCGCGGGCGCAGATTTGTTCGCGCAACCCGGTGTGAACAAATCTACGCCTGATTTTATAGCCTGTGCGCGCAGCCGCGCGCAGGCTATAAAATCCAGGGTCAGCGCACGCAAGGGGGTGCACAATTGTGCAACCTGCGCGCGCCGAGCCATGCAGCCTGCCTCCGTTCCCTCCAAGTCCGCTCTGAAATCGGAGCGGCCACGGAGAGAACTTTCCTTTCGCCCCCCCTGCATATTCCCCTCCCTTCCCCTACCTAACCTGCACCCCAGCCCTACCTAGAACCCCCCCTTACCTTTGTTGAAGAAGTCACGCACGCCGGCCGATGGCCGGGCCGCAATCCTGGGCACAGCAGCAAATGGCCGCTGTGCCTGGAGGCGCAGGCCGTGCCCCGCCCCCAGACCGCCCACTCCCCGCCCGTTTTTGCAAGCCCCGGGACATAGGCACGTCCCGGGGCTTGCGCGCGTTGCCGAGCCTATGCAAAATAGGCTCAGCGCATGCAGGGGGGGGGGGGGGGTTTAAGGGTTACACGCGTAACTTACACGCATAACCCTTTTAAAATTTGCCCCTAAGATTTCATTGGTTGCTGATAGGGGAGAAAATGTATTGTTGATATTATTGGACCTGTCTAGTGTTTTTGAATTGGTTTATCATGGACTTTTGTTACAATGCTGTGAATTATTAGTATTGAGAGGCACAGTTTTATTTACATATATATATATGTATATATATCGTCCGATATATATGTATATATATCGTCCGATATATTTTAAATCGTAAAAAATCGTTAGAGGCGCGATACAATAGGAATTCCCCTGATGTATCGTCAAAAATCGTTAATCGGGGGAGGGGGGAGGGGAAGGGGGAGGGCGGGAAAACCGGCACACTAAAACAACCCTAAAACCCACCCCGACCCTTTAAAATAAATCCTCCACCCTCCCGAACCCCCCCCCCCCCCAAAATGTCTTAAATTACCTGGGGTCCAGTGGGGGGGTCCCGGTGTGATCTTCCACTCTCGGGCCACGGCTGCGTTAATAGAAATGGCGCCGGCGCTACCTTTGCCCTGTCATATGACATTTTATTTTTTGTCCCCCGACGTCAGGAGCGTAGGAGATCGCTCCCGGACCCCCACTGGACCTCCAGGGACTTTTGGCCAGCTTGGGGGGGCCTCTTGACCCCCACAAGACTTTCCAAAAGTCCAGCGGGGGTCCGGGAGCGATCTCCTACGCTCCTGACGTCGTTTTGCCATACAAAATGGCGCCGGCCATACGCTGTATGGCCGGCGCCATTTTGTACGGCAAAACGATTCGAGTGCAGGAGGTCGCTCCCGGACCCCCGCTGGAGTTTTGGCAAGTCTTGTGGGGGTCAGGAGGCCCCCCCAAGCTGGCCAAAAGTCCCTGGGGGTCCAGCGGGGGTCCGGGAGCGATCTCCTATGCTCCTGACGTTGGGGGACAAAAAACAAAATGGCGCCGGCGCTACCTTTGCCCTGTCATATGACAGGGCAAAGGTAGCGCCGGCGCCATTTCTACAATGCACCGGAGGCCCGAGAGTAAAAGATCACACCGGGACCCCCCCTCTGGACCCCAGGTAATTTAAGGCATTTTGGGGGGGTTCGGGAGGGTGGGGGATTTATTTTAAAGGGTCGGGTGGGTTTTAGGGATGTTTTAGTGTGCCGGTTTTCCCGCCCTCCCCCGATTTACGATTTACACGATATTTAAAAAAACAAAACCGCGACGATGCGATTCCGTCCCCCCCCCAGCCGAAATTGATCGTTAAGACGATCGATCACACGATTCACATCTCTAGTAAATTGTGATTTATGCGAATAAATCCTACTTTATTTTTGTACCTAAAATATGAATGCATATGTTTTTAAAATAGGAGTGTTCAATGCATTGATATACGTGGTTTAAATGCATTGCATGTGTTCACATTCACGCTTACATATGCACATATGTTGCAAGGTAGAGATACCCATATGTTATAAAATACTTGCGTAGATTTACTCATGCAACAATAAACCAGGTAAAAGCCCAACTCACAATAATCACAGAAAAAACAAAAATATGAACAGCTGAGAAGATTTTCTTGCCCTTCCATTTTTTGTTTTGTTTTTTTCTGTAGATTCGCTCATGGCCATATATGCACATATATGCAACTGTATGCATTTGTTTGAAACTTATCTTTTTAGATATGGGGAGAGTCATTTTATAAAATCCTATGTAGGCTAAAGTTTGTGGATACTTTCAGCCTATGGACTTTAGTCCAAATTTTCAAAATGGACTTATTCACAAATGTCCACTTTGAAAATTTGCAGATAGTCCAGGTATACAAGTAAATATACGCAGAGAACTTTATACCTGCTCCCGTTGATTTAATTTTCATCGTGTACATTTATGTCTATACTTTAAAAAATAAAAAGCATGTATGTAAATACTTTCCCTGCCCTGACTCCACCGTCCAAAACACTTCCTAGTGTGGCTAAAAGTATAATCAAGATGGGGTTCCGCATCAACTTTTATAAGCATAATCTCTTAATTGATTTTAAAGCACCACTTAAGTACATACAATAGAGATTATATTACATGTAAGCTGATTTGAAAATCAAGCCCATTAATGTGACTCCTTGACAAAAGATGAATGGTGCAAAGTAAGGAGGCAATCTTTGTATGGAAGGGAAAAACTAAAAAATGACACAGAATTTATAGGCATTAGAAGAAGTGGTGCTCTTTTTTCACTCATTTATTTATTCATTTATTTATTTAATATAAATTTCTATACCGGACTTCACGAATGGAATTCACATCAGGCCGGTTTACATGGAACTTAGGGGATTAACAAGTGTAACCAAACAAAAGGCCGAAGCAAGCAAAGTTACATATAACAAGGGTATTGAACTTGGGGGCAATAGAGCCAGGAAGAAAGGCAGAGCGGAATTAACAACATATAAATAATATATAACGGTTTAAGAGATTAGTAAACATACACTATTTTTATTATACTTGGTTTTTCAGGAAAGCTTTTAATACTGAGCTACCTAGAAAGGGTAGTCATGGAGCTCAGTGACAGATAGATCCAGTCCTGGTTTTACCCCATTTTCTATGAGAAATCACAACTACATTTTTTCTGCATGCAGGAGAGCAAAACCAGTACTGACTAAGCCTATCCCCCTCGATTGAAGCTATATGGTCATCCTACACAGAGGGGATTAATAAATACACTGAGCAGGTTGGTGACTGGATTAAAAAATGGTTGATTGATCAACAGCAAATGGTAGTGATAAAGTGCAAGCAAAGGAAAGAAGGGTATCCAGTAGCGTGCTTGGATATAACATAATGCGCCCCCCCCCCCCACCGGATTTTAATAATTACTTATTTGTCTATTTCCATGATTTTTTTTCTGTACATTTCTTTCTTTTAGTTTTGCCCCCACCCTCACCCCACCCCTCTTGGTTTTCTGTTGGCAATCAGGGCTTGAGCCAGTTCTGTTCTTTATTTTCATGAGTGATATGCAAAGGATTTAGTAGGAAATGTTTGTCATTTTGCAGAGGACACACAAATCTGTAACAGAGGTGACCTCCCTTAGGGGTAGATTTTTAAAAACGGCGCGTTCGCGTACTTTTGTTCGCGCTCCAGGCGCAAACAAAAGTACGCTGGATTTTAGCAGATACGTGCGTAGCCGCGCTTATCTGCTAAAATCCTGGATCGGCGCGCGCAAGGCTGCTGATTTTGGGCAGCCGGCGCATGCCGAGCCGCGCAGCCTGCCTCCGTTCCCTCCGAGGCCGCTCCGAAATCGGAGCGGCCTCGGAGGGAACTTTCTTTTGCCCTCCCCTCACCTTCCCCTCCCTTCCTCTACCTAACCCACCCCCCCGGCCCTATCTAACCCCCCCCCCTACCTTTATCCGTGGATTTATGCCTCCCGGAGGGAGACGTAAATCCATGCGCGCCAGCAGGCTGCTGGCGCGCCGAGACGCGATACGGGGGCGGTTCTGGAGGTCGTGGCCACGCCCCCGAACCGCCCTGGCCCGAAACCATGCCCCCGGGCCCGCCCCCCGAAACGTCGCGTCCCGCCCCCAAAACGCCGCGCTGATCGGCCCCGCCCCCGACACACCCCCGACTGAAAACCCCGGGACTTACGCAAGTCCCAGGGATCTGCGCGCACCGGCGGCCTATCGAAAATAGGCGCGCCGGCGCGCAAGGCCCTGCTCGCATAAATCCAGGCGGATTTATGCGAGCAGGGCTTTTAAAATCCACCACAAAGGGTATAAACAGAATGAGGAGATATCTAAGGAAACTCCAGGAGTTAATGAATGCTTGACAGCTATGCTTCAATGTGAAAAAGCACATTTGGACTACAAAAATCCAAAGGAAACCCGACTGGCTGTGGCATTGTAAGGATAAACACAAAATATGCCCTTTATTTTATTAGAGAGATATCAGAAATGAAGAAAGGAATATTAGTTTACATAGGTCTGGATATATCAAAATGCACTAAATATCACCTGCAATAGAAAAAGGGGCATGTTTTATGGTAATAGGCAGTTTATTGCAATTTGCGCTAATACCTATGGGGTAGATTTTTAAAGTTATGCGCGGGCATAGATTTGTTCGCACAGCCCGGCACGAACAAATCTACGCACAATTTTATAACATGCACGTGCTGCCGTGCGCATGTTATAAAATCCAGGATCGGCACATGCACAATTGTGCAACCTGTGCTTGCCTCCATAATCAGCTGGATTTACGCACGTA
>NW_021821420.1:46776-73715 GCF_901001135.1 Rhinatrema bivittatum | reverse complement strand
CCCCCCCCCCCCCCCCGGTTCTACCGCACCCCCCTCGGATACCTGGACAAACAGCAGTACAAGGTACGGAAGGAAAGCATTAAGCGCATGAAATTTGCACTAAGCTGATTTTGAAGGGAAAAAAAATGCTACTCAGCTCCAATGCGTTTGCAGCAAAGGTACCCGTGTGCCCCCATCGCACCCCCCCCCCCCCCCATGGTGCTTTCTGCGCTGTATTCATCTCTCTTTCTCTCTCACACACACACACGCATGCATATTCCAGTACTGAAAAAAAGCAAACATGCATGCATGCAGCTGTGGTCCCGTTCACGGCGACAGGCCCAGTAGCATCTGAGACTGCCCGCTTCTTCCCATGCTGAGAAGCCCTCCTTGGCAGCAAAGTAGACGGGGTTCCTGCCGCCGGGTTTCCGTTCCCCTCTCTCTCTCTCTCTGGTGCCGAAGTGCGTACCAGCACTGTCCCCCCCGCCCCCGGGGGGCCGGAGGGGGCGCTGCCGCTCTCCTCGGTGTTGACGGCGGTTGGCGGCGCTGTCCCTGGTACTGAGAGGCGGGCGATGCCCCCTTCTCGCTGGCGCTGAGCTGACTGCTGACCCTGGACGGGCTGCGTGCTCCGTCTCTGCCATCAAGGTCTATGTGACGGGGGGGACGGGGGGGGACGGGTCTGTCTTAGAGCTGGTATATACTGGTATATACTGGTATATACTGGTCAGTTCTGTCTTCTAAATACTTCAGCTGCCATTGAAAAGTAATAAAACCATTGCACGCCCCTGTGAGTGCGTGTGTGGTGTGTGTGTGTGTGTGTGAGTGTGTGTGCGTGTGTGCACTGGATACACTTTTTTTTTAAATTGAATCATTGCCGTGGTGATTGGAGCGCTGAATGTTTTTAATCTTTCATTTTCTGAAGTCCCCTTTCCTTCTCTTGCTGCAATATGCCCTCCACAGTTCCCACCGCCTGCAGTCCCTCCCTCCCCCCCCCCCCCCTCTTCTTCAATTACTTTGCAGCCGGGTCTCACTGCCTTGGCAATCCCCTGTCACGTCTCTGCCACTTCTGGCTTTAATCACCTTCCGGTGTTCTGTGCTGATTCTCTCTCACACTCACTCACACACTCGCTCGCACTGTAATGCCCCCCCCCACACACACACACACTCACTCGCACTGTAATGCCCCCTACACACACACACACACTCGCACTGTAATGCCCCCCCACACACACTCACACACTCACTCACACACTCGCTCGCACTGTAATGCCCCCCCACACACACACACACTCACTCGCTCACACACTCACTCGCACTGTAATGCCCCCACACACACACTCACACACTCGCTCACACACTCACTTGCACTGTAATGCCCCCCACACACACTCGCTCACACACTCACTCGCACTGTAATGCCCCCCCCCCACTCACACACACACACTCACACTGTAATGCCCCCCCACACACACATACACCCACACACACTCACACTCCAGGGAACCTCCGTCTCTGTTCTGTGCTGATTCTCTCACACTCGCTCACACACTCACTCGCACTGTAATGCCCCCCCCTCACACACACTCACACTCCAGGGAACCTCCGCCTCTCTGTTCCTCACACTGCTCTCTCTCTGAGCTGTAGGGCACCAGTGGCTTCCTAGATGACTTTTTTTTTTCCCTCCACCCCCCCCCCCCCTCTCCTTCCTTGTGCTCCGTGTCGTAACGGCGCTACGTACGTCCGCGGGAAGCGGATTGAATGAATTCGATAATGCGCCATAAATCCAACAAATTGACGCTGTAAATCCTTAAGTGTTCTAAGTAAATCATTTTCTCGGGGATTATTACATTTCTGTTCGAGTCAATAAGATCAATTGAGAGAGCGCGGAAGCAAATCAGCCGGAGGAGCTGCTGCTGCTCTCTAGAGCGCCATCGAGGAGGGTATGGAGCTCCACGTGGCACCGCATTTAAAATAAATAAATAAATAAATAAACAAACGGGGGTGGGAGGGGGGGGGGGGGGGGTGTCTACCTCCAGGGCTGGATGCAGATTTTCCCCTCGGCAGCTTTCAGAGTTGCCCCCTCCTCCTCCTCCCCAAAAGCCCCCAGTCCATCCCGTTGCCCAAATTCAGAAAAAGTCTAACTCTGCCTCCAGACCCCCCGAGGCACGACAGCACTAGCGGTCAGCTGTTAAGCTGTACATATACACACACACACACACGACGATAATTTAAACTTCAAAAAAAAAAAAAGTCACGTAGTCTAATATTTAAATTATGACGATTATCGGTAATAAATCTATGGAGCACCGTTACACGACACGGAGCGCAAAGAAAAAAAAAAAAGGACATCCGAGAAGCCACCGGTGCCTACAGCTCAGAGAGAGCGAGATAAGATTAAGTCGCAGTATAACAACCGGTGAAGAGCAGGTTAGAACGCGGTAAGTGCAAATAATCTCATGCGTTGTTTGTGGATCATTATGTTTTTATTGTGTGTGTGTGTGTGTGTGTGTTTTGTGTTTAGTGTAAACCGCCACGATCTGTGTGGAGCGTGCGGTAAAATAATCGATTTGAAAAAAAAAAACTCTCTACAATATTTTTCTGTCTTGTGGGAGTCTTTGCCCTCCCTCCTGCTTTTCCATCTATGGATTTTAAGAGATAGAGAGAGGAGTGGGGGGGGGGGGGGGGGGGAAGAGACTAGGGATCCCAGCGATAACCGGGCGCAGGACCTATAAGAGCTGAGCGCCTCGCTTCCTGCACCCTCACACTCCCACGTCATTGCAGGTACTGAGACACCCCCCCAAATCCTGCCTCGTCCAGTCCCACGGCCCCTGTGCACATAGCAGTAGGGGTGTGCATTCGTTTTCGCCGTATTGGCAATCCGCAACGTATATTGCACCATTCGTAGTATTCGTGGGGAAGCGAAACGTATCGCGATTCCCCACGAATACACGAATCTTCCCCCGAATTATACGGCCACCTAAATACAAATTTAAACAAACCCCCCACCCTCCTGAACCCCCCCCCTCCCAAGACTTACCAAAACTCCCTGGTGGTCCAGAGGGGGGTCCGAGAACCATCCCCTGCACTCACACCCTCGGTGCCGGTTTCATCATGGCGCCGATAGCCTTTGTGACAGGGGATACCGGTGCCATTGGTCAGCCCCTGTTACATGGCCATCGGCGCCATCTTGTGCTCCTACCATGTGACAGGTATCTGCTGCCAGTATTCAAAATGGCGCCAATCGCCTTTGCCCTCACTATGTCACAGGGGCCGACCGTCAGTACCTGTGACATAGTGAGGGCAAAGACGATCGGCGCCATTTTGAGTACTGGCATCGGATGGCCGGCGTGCAGGAGGTCGCTCCGGGACCCCCGCTGGACTTTTGGCAAGTCTTGTGGGGGTCAGGAGGCCCCCCCCCAAGCTGGCCAAAAGTCCCTGGGGGTCTCGGAGCGACCTCCTGCACTCCGGCCGTCCGATGCCACTATTCAAAATGACGCCGATAGCCTTTGCCCATACTATGTCACAGGGGCTACCAGTGCCATTGGTCAGCCCCTGTCACATGGTAGGAGCACAAGATGGCGCCGATGGCCATGTGACAGGGGCTGACCAATGGCACCGGTAGCCCCTGTGACAAAGGCTATCGGCGCCATGATGAAACCGGCACCGAGGGTGTGAGTGCAGGGGATGGTTCCTGGACCTCCCACTGGACCACGAGGGAGTTTTGGTAAGTCTTGGGGGGGGGTCAGGAGGGTGGGGGGGGTTGTAGTTAATTTGAATTTTAGCTGGCACACGAATAGAAAATCGCCGTATTAACGCATCGGGGCGCCATATGGCCGAATGCAACGTATCTGCTCCCCGACGAGTCCGAATCACGAATGCAACGTTTGTCGTCCCTCTGCACATCCCTACATAGCAGCTCCTGTTTTTATAAATATGGGAGGTCGTGCACCTATTTTGCACAATGCAATAATCACAAGGGCAAGCTGCCTGCATAAGATCACAGAGAAAGCCTGGAGAAAAAAAAACAAACAAACAGGGAGTCCTCCATCATTTAGAAGAGACTTGGGGGTGCTCATAGAAATGAGAATCTGTGCATGCCTACTGAGAGGAAGGGGGGGTGGGGTGGGGAGGTAAAAACTAATTCAGGTAAGATATGACATCCTAATGAGGGGAGATGCAAGAGCCACAGTAACCAAGCACTTAAGCAAACAGACTGCCATACTGTACTGCACCAAGGGTTATATTTCATGAGCAAAAAAAAAAAAAAAGACATTAACCATTTAGTCACTACTGTGCTAATTAATGGTGACTAAAAGGGGAGGGGGAGGGCGAGCGAGAGGATAAAATTAACCCATACCCCGACAGCGCTGTGACCAAGTGTGGGTGTCATAGACAAAAGACAGGCAGTAATTTTCCATTTGATTCCTACAGAACCAAGAAACGCACCAAGACGGCTCCTACTGCAAAAAAAAAACCCAACAAAAAACCTGTTAATGGATAGGCACCGTCTTCAGCACACGCACACACACACACACACACACACACACACACAAAAGCAAACTGGGGTGTTCTCTTAATCCAAGGGAGCAAGTAGGCTTAATTGCTACTCTCCGACTCTTACACAAGTTAATGCTGCCGGTACTGCTAGAGGTGGCACCTTATCCCCTAATCTTATAATCTTGTGAGCTGCGTGGGTTGGCTGCGTGCGCGCGGATACGGGCCGCGACCGAAGCGACTCTAACCACGGGGGGAAGGAAGCACGGTGCAGTCGATGCCTTTACCAGGCATTTTATTCTCAAAATACCTGCGACATCCTTGTCGGCAGGTTCGGTCGGAGATGGAGCATGGAAGAGAGGTGCGGGGAAATGGGGGGGAGGGGTTAGTTTTTATACATAAATAAAGATTTGAATGGTTTAAAGGGAGAGGTTTATTTTATTCTCCCTTCATCACCACCACCACCACCCCCACCCCACATCATGAAACGTCCGATGCTTCACCTGAGAGATTTCATCTACTAGGGTGAGGCTAACTGCGTTCAGCAGAACAGACAAGACCAAGCATGCGTAATTATTACTTACTTTCACGAAATGTTCATTTACAACATTTGGATAGAATTCGGATTTAACACAACATTTCAGTTCAACCTTCTCCTGATTCCTGCATGTGACCAATGCTTATATTAGACACGGGGCTGCACTACACTACAGGAACGTCATTCTAACTTCTCCTAAACGCACAAAAATCACTCACCCTCAACGTCACAGCACCCCCTGAAAATCCAATAGCATCCAATATTTATAACCCTTGGTCAAATAATGTTATTGCACTTTGGGCAGAGGGCTTACACGTTTCCCTGTGATCTGCGGATACATTCATCCTCTTTTGATCATATTCCCTGAGCCTAATAAATATGATATTATAGGTCTGGTGTCATGAAAGACAAATTCTTCAGGAGAACGGTTACATCATGTTGATATTAAAAATGTAGTTTCACACTCAGATCTGCGCAAAATTTGGGGGAACGGATTTAGCCAGTTAACTTGGAGTTACTTGACTAGGTCCAGCCAGAAGGACTAAAAGCATGCACCGGCTTCCATCATGCACACGCTATTAGGAAGATTAAAAAAAGAGGCATTCCCTGGAAGGGGTGGGAGGGCGGAGGGTGTTTAGGTCAGGGCAATAAACAGCAGGCATGGTGCTTGCATTTTCAAAACATATGCAGGCTACCTCCCACCCATCACCACCCTCCTCCCCGATCTGTCACCCACAGGAAAAAAAAAAATCACACAGGTTGCCTCGTATGTACGCGCTTTGTGGTGAATTTTCAAAGGGAAGCTGCCCCGTTCTTTGTACAATGAAAGACTACAAAGCTGAGGCAGACTAACCCGCGGTAGGTTTCACTTGAAGTGAACGCTCTGAAAATACAATGCATTTGTAAAAAGGACCAGGAGCTTTGATGGCCCTGAGATTCTCAGATCATTTCTTGCACACACAGTTTATTGGTTTAAAACACTTCTTTGCACCCAGGCTTTACAATAAAACCGTGACAGGCACTTAGAAATGATTTTTTAAGGGCTCAACGCCATCAGACAGCAGCCGTCCTATGGCCCCCAAAGGTGTTGGACTCCAGGAAGGCTTATCCTGCAGTGGCTTTTTCTCTCTGGAGAGCCAGGTGAAAGGGAACAGGGGCAGCAAGGAGAAGGAAAATAATGAACACCCCCCACGTAACTGTCTCTTCCACGATAATGTACCGGTGCACAATTAATTCGCCCAGGTCTCAAAATTCTCCTTGTCCTCTCTCTGCTACAGAAGTCACTGAGTCTTTTGCAGCAATCACTCTGCTTTTAATGGCAGAAAATAAATAAGTGGCCATCACCTCTTTTTTTTTCTTTTACTTTTTCCAGAGAACGTTCCAATACTAAAGATCAGTTTTGCAGACAGCTTCAACACCACAGAGCATGCTGGGGGACCAGGGGCAGATGCGGTGCCACAGCCAACATCAGGACCGGGGACCGCTCTCCCCTGCCACAGCCAGCATTGGCACCAGGGACTGTTCCTGCGCTCCGCCTTAGTAGTTTAGTTTAAGTTTATTTACTTGATGAATCACCATTTCTTACACTGGTAAAACAAAGCAATGTACAAAAAAAAATTACATTTAAATCAAATTAACCATGTAAAGAAAGATAAATCATAAAATTAGACTGCTGATGCTGATTGTACAGAAACAATTCCCTTGCAATAACCAGCCATCAGTACCAAGGAGAGTTCCCCCTGCTACAACCAGAATCAGCACCGGGGCAGCTCCCCCATTAAAAAAAAAAGCCAGAATCAGCACCAGGGGCAGCTCCCCCATTAAAAAAAAGCCAGAATCAGCACCAGGGGCAGCTCCCCCATAAAAATAATAATAAAAAAAAAAAAGCCAGAATCAGCACCCAGGCAGCTCCCCTGCTACATAAAATGATTCAGCACCAGGGGCAGCTCCCCTGCTAAAAAGCCAGATTCAGCACCAGGGACAACTCTCCCCATCCCATAAAAAAGCCAGCATCAGCACCAGGGACAGCTCCCCTGCTACAGGAAACGTCATAACCACAGAGACAGCTGCCTGCTAAAGTCCGCATCAGCACCAAGGACAGCTCTCCTGTTACAGCCACAATCGGTAGCAGGGATTGCTCCCAAGCTCCACAATCAGGAACAGCTCCCCTGCTGCGATCCAGAATCGGCAACGGGGACATCTTCCCCTGCTACAATCCAGAATCAGCACCAGGGACAACTCTCCCCATCCCATAAAAAAAAGCCAGCATCAGCACCAGGGACAGCTCCCCTGCTACAGGAAACGTCATAACCACAGAGAGCTGCCTGCTACAGTCCGCGTCAGCACCATGGACAGCTCTCCTGTTACAGCCAATATCGGTAGCAGGGATTGCTCCCAAGCTCCACAACCAGGAACAGCTCCCCTGCTGCGATCCAGAATCGGCAACGGGGACATCTTCCCCTGCTACAATCCAGAATCAGAACCAGGGACAGCTCCCCCGCTACAGGTAACGTCATAACCACAGAGACAGCTCCCCTGCTAAAAAGCCAGCATCAGCACCAGGGACAACTCTCCCCATCCCATAAAAAAGCCAGAATCAGCACCAGGGACAACTCTCCCCATCCCATAAAAAAAGCCAGCATCAGCACCAGGGACAACTCTCCCCATCCCATAAAAAAGCCAGAATCAGCACCAGGGACAACTCTCCCCATCCCATAAAAAAGCCAGCATCAGCACCAGGGACAACTCTCCCCATCCCATAAACAAGCCAGAATCAGCACCAAGGACAGATCTCCTGTTACAGCCACAATCGGTAGCAGGGATTGCTCCCAAGCTCCAAAACCAGGGACACCTCCCCTGTTGCAATCCAGAATCAGCAATGGGGACAATCCAGAATCAGCAACGGGGACAGCTTCCCTGATTAGAGCCGGAAGCAGTGCAAAGGGTCCGCTCTCCTACTCTCCACCAGTACCAGGGACAGCTCCCATACTAGAAGCTGCATTCAGAACAGGGGCAGCACCCAGTGCTACACAGTTACACTGCCACAGTCCACTTCAATTCCAGTAATGATTAATCTATTATAGCTCTCGAAAGGGCCACTGGCAAAGCTGGTAAGAGGGAGAAGCAGTTTCAGTGAGGCACTGGCACATGGATATACAAACTGAGGCAACAGAGGCTCTGCGGGATGTGTCAATCATGTTGTTTAGGTTTGCATACTATTTATGCTCCACTACACGGGAAAATTAAAGTAAAATAGGACTTTTTTTTTTTTTGTGTGCACATTTATAAATTGGTACGTTCTTATTTTTTTTTCTCAGAGACTTCACAAATACTGAATTTAATTAGCATAGAAATCAAATGAATGCTATTTTTAATTCAGTCATGTTTTTATACAGCAGTCATTTCAAAAGCTACCTTTTTTTTTTTGTTTTGTTTTGTTTCTTTTCCGCTGTGGCATTAACAGCAAAATTATGCAAATTGAAACAACAAGACTGGCCAGGCGCGCTGATTTCCACCAAATCTCTACGGGCTCCATAAAATGACAAGCAATAAATAAATAAATAAAACAAACAAACAAATAAATAAAAGATAGGATACTACAGGTCCATGTCACATCCTGTCCACCCTAGGGTTCTGCTCCATGCTCTGTTTCCTCCCTGGGTCTCAAAAAGAGGATCCCAGGGCTTCTGCCAACTTCTTGGGGGACCTTTAGGAAGGGAGGCATGGGCCAGCTCCCCTCTCATTCCAGATGGGTTCCCCCAAAGATTTGGCACCTTAGCAGCATTACCAGTATTACATGTGTGTGTGTGTGTGTGGGGTGGGGGGGGGTCAATAAGAAGCACCTCAACTACATATTAGGGAAAGGCACAGGCAGGGTTTGAAGTGACAACTGCTGGGAGATGAAGGGCTAGAACCTTAGCAACAGATCCAACCAGGAAACTAAAAGTAAGCAGGACCAGGAGCCATAAGAGACTAACAAAAAAAAAGGGGGAGAAGGCGACCAGCACCCTCCTCCACGGGACTGAATTGGCCAAAGTCAGGCAACACTTTTGTTACTATTGGCGGAATATAAATATTTTAAATTGATTGATTAAATAAATTCATAGTGAGTTGCTGTGAACGGGGAATTGTTCTCAGCAACCAGAAGGCTACCCAAGCTCTCTAGTGAGGCAAATTGTCCCCATTCCCTAAGTAAAGAAGCTCTGACTCACATTTCAGCTGAAGTGGCAAAAGCTCCTCTTCCAGCTTCAGTCTTGCTCAGCTCCAGTTCCTGCCCTCAGCTCCGGCTGCAGCATCCAGTTCTGGTCCCTGTTTTGCTTCAGTCTGCAGATCTGGTCCTTGCTTAAAAGCCCTTACACTCTGAGAGCCGCAGATCTAGTGCTTGCTCTAGTCCTTCCTCGTTTCAACGTTTGCTCCAAAATTGCATACCCGGTCCCTGCTTCTTTCTTCGTTCCAAGCTGCAAGATCCGCTCCTCATTCCAGTCTGCTTCAAGCTCGCATCCTCTTCCTGCTTCCGGCTCCAGAACCTGTGCCAAGCTCGAGCTCCAGTTCCAGTTCCGTGCTCAGTTCCAGTTCCATGCTCAGTTCCAGCTCCTCATTCCAACCCAGTTTCTACTCAGAGTTCCATTCCAGTTCCAGCATTGCTGGGTTTTTCCTCCTCCCTGCCTTTCACCCCCCTAACTCCTATCTGTGAATACCGATATGGCTGGAGAAAAAACAAACAAACAAACAAAAAGCACCAAGCTTCCATGCCAAAGTTTGAAATTCGTATGCGAACAACAGAACAGACCAACAAAAAGTGACCAGAACATCATTAAAACTTGTCACTGTTGTTATTGTTTAAAATGTAAACCGAATTGATCAATAATTTTGTTATTGGAAAGTCGGTATAGAAAAATGCTAAATAAATAAATAAATAAATAAATAAATAAAAGACTGAAAATAGTAACATTAGTGCAGGGAAATCCTTCTGCGCAAATATCTCATCTGATTTCAAGTTGCCTTTACAGTAGCAGCAATCTCCAGGTTGTCCAAAATATCAACCTCAGCTTTTTTTTTTTTTAATGATTATTATTTTCTATGACCCTACCTTCCTGTTTCCTTAAATTCATAACCATGGGGTTCGGTATGCCAGAAAGGGCTTGAAAAAAAACAAAACCTTCCAACCACTGACATACATTTAAAGTAAATCTATATATACACGTATAAAGCAAACGCCGCGACACGAAGTGGCCCCAGTAATGACTTTTATTGCTCTCGTTTGCAGTGGAGTTATGGTAAGGAAAGCTTTGCTGGTCTTTTGAAAGTTCACGCCTCCGTAAATCAGTTGGGGGTGTGTAAGGTTGCCAGCAGCCTCTTTGCCGTTTTGGTTGTTACAGACTAACAACGCCCCCCAAAGCTTTTTCTGGTACCGGAGGGTAGGGTATTTTTTTTTTCTTTAATGGTTCCAGCTGCTGGGTTTCAGAATTCTCCCTCCTTGGAGTGTTTTAAGGCTATAAAACGGATTCAGTCCCGGTTCCACGTTCCCCCCCACACCAACACCTCCATCAGCGGGGAGAGCTGGAGGGTACCCTGGAGTTTGAGAACAGAGATCATTATTATTAGGGATAAATGCTGGGGGGGGGTTCGGCCTCGGGGGGAACCACATGAACGAGGATGGATAATTCTGTAGCAGGGGACAGAGGCAGGATATATTTGGGGGGGGGGGAGAGGAGAATCTAGGAGAAGAGGAGTGTAGATTCCCAACACCCGCGAAGCATGATCGCTCCTCTTGTCCGTGTCCATTTTACATAAGGTAAACAGTTCCAGCACATCACTTCCTGTTTCTTCACACCGCTGAATTTTTTGTTGTTGTTGTTGTTCGTCCGTTTTGTTTGGTTTTTTTTTTTACATTGGGTCTTGTTTCTAGGTCTCGGAGTGGCAGGTGAACGGGAGGACAGACGGGCACTCTGCCCGGTTTCTCATCCCGTTGCAGCTGATCTCTGCCTTTCTCGTCACTGCTTGGCTCACAGGGATCGTCGGTGCTCATTCCAAGTAGCCACGCACCCACCACCCCCACCCCCCCTCTATGAAAAAAGATCCCCTCATGTTACTCCTGAGGCTACCTCCTTTCAGCTTCATAGAAACCTAGAGGTTTCTATGAAGATCTAAAAGATCTTCATAGAAGATCTTTTAGATCTTCTATGAAGATGAAGATTCTAAAAGATCTTCACTGGCTCCCAGTAAACTTCAGGATTCTCCACAAATCACTCACAATTATCCATAAAAATATTCACCATCAGACCCCTCTTGACCTGCTACACCCTCTCAAACTGCACTCGACGGCCAGACCATTAAGGGATGCATACAAGGGATCCTTATATGTTCCTCCTATCAAAATTGTACACCACTCATACATCAGAGACAGGACATTCTCTATCACAGGCCCCTCCATCTGGAACGCCATGCCTCCTGACCTCAGGCAGGAAACTTGCCTACTAACTTTTAAAAAGAAACTTAAGACCTGGCTGTTTTGCCGAGCCTTCCCTGCCACTAGCCAACCTGACTAAGAATTGTTCCACCACCTATGTAAATAAACAAATGCTAAAAAGTGCTTATAAGTTATTATGAGGTCGGCTCCTTGCCTCCCTCCCATACTCCATTGTATATAGTACTTTCTTCCTTCTCCCACTCTTTTTTTCCTACTCCCAGTTAAGGCTTCCTTGTTATAATGTAACTTTATGCTCCTTTTAAAACGTCTCATTGATTGGTTACAGTTACTGATTAGTTCGATGTAAACCGAGTTGATTTGATTTGTATCAAGAAAGTCGGTATATAAAAGCCTTTAATAAATAAAAATAAATAAATAGAGGTTCATGTTCAAAAGATTTTTCTGGGCAACTTCAAGAATTACCCAGACAAAACTAATTTAAAACAAACACACATACACACACACACACACACACAGAGTTTAATTCTGTCTGGATAAATCACTGCCTGCATAAAATGTAGCTGGATTTAAAAAAAAAAATAATAATAATAAAGGTGGTGATGGGACATTCCAGGGGGGTGGGGGGGGGAATTAGCTTTCCCCAGTTAAGGCTGATTTATTTATTTCACTTGATCCGGGTAACTTTGAGTATAGCCCATCCCCGGTTACCTCACTCGCCGCCCGTGCCTTCCTGCAAGGAAAGATTCCCCGAGTCCAACCTCTCCTGGCTCCGATACCATGGCCCTCCTCTTCTAGAACTTAGCATCCTCCGGTAAAAAAAGAAAGATCCTCATCTTGTGCACCGTTTTATACCTTTGAGGTATCTCAGTGTCTCCTTATCAGACCTCTCCCCTCTCCCCTCTGGGGTGCACAGGATCAGGCACTTGAGTCTCCTCTCTCACGGGTCTCTTGCTGCGGGTTGTGCAATGGTTTGCCTGCCCCCCCCCCCCCACCGGACCTCTCTCTCTCTCTCGCTAGCCCTCACGTGTTTTAAGTGCTTACAGAGGGATTCATGGTGGCGGGAGCAGCAGCGTCAAGGAAGCATTAAAAAAAATAAAAAAAATTTAGAACACTAATATCTCCTCAGGCAATTAAATAAATGATTTGCTTTAGTTTTAAGTGTCAGATAAATTGTTTAATAACCCTCTTTGCTAACACTTTGGGCTTTAAGTGCCAGGCACCGTTCTGGAGAGCGGTGGGGCGGAGCGAGCAACCCTTGTAGACGCATTGACCATGGCATGACCTACTGAGGGGGGAGGGGGTTAAGGGTTAGGATTGGCAATGGGAAACAGGAGTAAAGGTTGGGGGTTAGGGTCGGACTTATGACTAGGACTGGGATTGAAGTTTAAGAGTTTTGGGTGGGGTCAGGACTGCTCTCTCCCCCCTCTCTCAGTGTCAGGGGAAACAGCTGGCTGTGGTCTGTCCCACACCCTCTCTGCCTGTCATTCCACCAATTTCCATTCACTCTCTAAAGAATTCGCATCACAGCTAATATCTGTGGCTATGAGAAGGCCACCGGTGGCCCCCCCCCCCAAAAAAAAGGGCATAACTGTGTCTGGAACAGCTGTGACCCTGGCCTAAGGGAACAGCTGGACCTTGAAACCCACCCCAGTTGCTTGCATCTGTTGCTGGGAGACGGACTTGTAGGAGACACAGCGGGGCTATGAACGTTGTTTTTATAAAATTGTTCCCTTGCCTGTGGATCCCGGCGAAGTCTGTCCTGTAAGGCCAGTCACACACACACACACACACACACACCCCACACACCCCCAGAGCGCAGCCTGGCAGCTACTGGAGCTGGAAGTCCACAATGACAAAGGAGCACCCCTAGTTCTCAGGATCTGAGTGAGGAACAAAACAACCGTCGCCCCACAGCGTGGGGGGAGTCCCAGCCGTGCGTCATGGCCAGGGGTGCTCTCAACCTCCTTTCCCAACAGATGCACTGCTTTGCAATGTCTGTAGAAAAAAATGAACTTCTGTACGGGGAGGGAACAGTTTCTCGGTTCAGTTCAAAAGTGAATATTCAGCTCGGTTTCCAAAACAAACTTCCGGTTAAAAATAAAAACAAAATTTTCATTCAGCTAAAAAGAAAAAAAATAAAAAAATAAATTCCATGCAATTCAAAAATGAAACTTTGGAAGCAGTTCAGAAACCCATGCCTCAGCGAGAGCAGCTCCCTCTCCCTCGGCACCTCCTGAAATCGCTCGATGGGGAGTTCTGGGAGGCTCCGCCCCCGAGGATCTTTCCTGTCGCTCACAGTCCTCCATCCTGATCTCTCTCCCTCCCTGCCTCCCCCCCCCCTTGCTTCATCACACACACCGCCCTACATCAGCTAACGGTCAATGACTCTCCAAAATAATACAAATAAAAATGCAGCAGAGGTGGGGGTGGGAGGGTGGTGGAATAAACCTTGAGCATCAAGCCCACTGAAAAAAAAAAATTAAATTAAGAAGGAGTTGGACTGCCGCTTAGTGGGTCAATTAGATGATGTTCCACCCCCTCCACAGCCTTCTTTCATCAACCGGAGTCTCTGGGTCCTTTTTTTTCTCCCCCCACCATGTCTACAACCCCCTCACAGACTGTCCAGAGCCTCTCCTGCTCTCCCAGGGAACATCCCTCTCCTTTCCTCAGCATTCATGCCCATTTCTAACCCAACAGCACCATGCAGTGACCACACAGTATGAATCCAGGACGCTCACCTCTCTATCTCCCTTGATCAAGTTTTGTCTTGCAATCCCCCATCCTAATCCTCCTCTGTCCCAAAGAACAGTTGCTCAGACATAGAAGGGGGGGGGGGGGGATGAGTAGAGAGGTGGGAGGGTGCTGGAGGGCATGGGATGGAGTGTACTGAAAAATTGGTTGTGGGAGGGGATGAGGGATGGGTAAGAGATGTTTTTTTCTATTTGGACAGAAACATAACACAACTCAAGAATTTGATCTTCCTGTTCCCACCACTGCTGCCACTTCTGCCAGCTGAATGTGCCACATAAACAGGTCAGAGAGCAGCATGGGGGCACGAACATGGGCGCCTGTGGGTGGTGCCACCATTGCACGCCCAAGTCCCACAGCTCTGACATAGAGAAGCCGGCAGGGTTTGAGAGCACACACCCCCCCCCCCCCCCTCGGGATGAGGTGCCTCTGACACTCCCCCCTTCTTGCCGAATCACAAAGGATGATGACAATGCTGGAGGGGTAATGCAAGCTGCCGCAGAGGAGACGGGAAGAGGGACATTTCGAAAAACAGAAAATGCAGTTCAAAAGAATCCATTAGCAAACTCAGGGGTGGATCTATTACACTTTACAGCAATCTGCAGTGGGAAATGGAGATGTCAGCCCTGAGAAAAGGACAGGGGATACAGGGATAACCACTGCCCACTGCCTGAAATGGGCCCTCACTCCTACCCTGCAGCACCCCCTCCCATTCCAGTACTGAGACCCTCACACACAGCTCTGCCAATGCACCTCACTCCTGCCCTGCAGCACCTCCTGCTATTCCAGTACTGAGACCCTCACACACAGCTCTACCAATGCACCTCACTCCTGCCCTGCAGCACCCCCTGCTATTCCAGTACTGAGACCCTCACACACAGCTCTGTCAATGCACCTCACTCCTGCCCTGCAGCACCTCCTGCTATTCCAGTACTGAGACCCTCACACACAGCTCTGCCAATGCACCTCACTCCTGCCCTGCAGCACCTCCTGCTATTCCAGTACTGAGACCCTCACACACAGCTCTACCAATGCACCTCACTCCTGCCCTGCAGCACCTCCTGCTATTCCAGTACTGAGACCCTCACACACAGCTCTACCAATGCACCTCACTCCTGCCCTGCAGCACCTCCTGCTATTCCAGTACTGAGACCCTCACACACAGGCTCTACCAATGCACCTCACTCCTGCCCTGCAGCACCCCCTGCTATTCCAGTACTGAGACCCTCACACACAGCTCTGCCAATGCACCTCACTCCTGCCCTGCAGCACCCCCTGCTATTCCAGTACTGAGACCCTCACACAGCTCTACCAATGCACCTCACTCCTGCCCTGCAGCACCTCCTGCTATTCCAGTACTGAGACCCTCACACACAGCTCTGCCAATGCACCTCACTCCTGCCCTGCAGCACCTCCTGCTATTCCAGTACTGAGACCCTCACACACAGCTCTGCCAATGCACCTCACTCCTGCCCTGCAGCACCCCTGCTATTCCAGTACTGAGACCCTCACACACAGCTCTGCCAATGCACCTCACTCCTGCCCTGCAGCACCCCCTGCTATTCCAGTACTGAGACCCTCACACACAGCTCTGCCAATGCACCTCACTCCTGCCCTGCAGCACCTCCTGCTATTCCAGTACTGAGACCCTCACACACAGCTCTGCCAATGTACCTCACTCCTGCCCTGCAGCACCCCCTGCTATTCCAGTACTGAGACCTTCACACACAGCTCTGCCAATGCACCTCACTCCTGCCCTGCAGCACCTCCTGCTATTCCAGTACTGAGACCCTCACACACAGCTCTGCCAATGCTCCTCACTCCTGCCCTGCAGCACCTCCTGCTATTCCAGTACTGAGACCTCACACACAGCTCTGCCAATGCTCCTCACTCCTGCCCTGCAGCACCTCCTGCTATTCCAGTACTGAGACCCTCACACACACACAGCTCTGCCAATGCACCTCACTCCTGCCCTGCAGCACCTCCTGCTATTCCAATACTGAGACCCTCACACACAGCTCTGCCAATGCACCTCACTCCTGCCCTGCAGCACCTCCTGCTATTCCAGTACTGAGACCCTCACACACAGCTCTGCCCATGCACCTCACTCCTGCCCTGCAGCACCTCCTGCTATTCCAGTACTGAGACCCTCACACACAGCTCTGCCAATGCACCTCACTCCTGCCCTGCAGCACCCACCCTGCTACTCATTAAGGATTCCAGTACATGGGCACAGAATGGGAAAATCTCTTTTCGCAGATGTGGGTCATAGTATTTATTGCACAGATAAGAGCATTATTTCTCCCTGTCATCTTGCGCTGAATCAGTGAAGGGAGTCTAACCTGAGAAAGCTGCTCACCAGCATTAGGTTAGCCCGATAAAATGTATCAGCTGCAATTCCCCGCTGCCCGGTATTCCCCAGCTCAGAGAAATCACAGGAGGACATTGAGATTAGGGGGGGTTCAACTGTGGATGGCGGGAGGAGTGTGGAGAGAAGGGGAGGGGGGGGGGGCAAGGAGGGAATAGAGAGAGAGAGAAGGGAAGCACAGCATAGAGCAATAAGGAGGGATGGTGTCATCTTAAGCTGGCTGGGACACAGAGCCAGACAGATTCAAAGGCTTGGGTTCCAATCCCACCACCATCCCATTAAGGACTTTTCAGAGTCTGTTGCCGCTCAAGCATATGCTGTAAGCTCTCCAGGGCAGGCACCCCCTCCGGGGCAGTGCCATTTATCTGCCACAGGGGCTGCGCACGCTGGCGGCGCCAGGGGAAAATAGCGGAAACGCACATTCCTCACTCTCTCTCTCTATCGGCTGAAGCTCCCGATCTCACCGCCCCCCCCCCCCCCACCTCTCCCCACCATCCATTATCAGTCAGAAGAATTCCATGCAGGGGAGGGAGAGACAGACAACTGAGAGCTAAGAGAGGGGAAATGACCTCCTCCTGTCGCCCTCCGTTTCTCATTGAAAAGTGTGAAAAAAACAGGGGACGGAGATGTTGATTTTCTAATCGGCACCTTCCCTACTCTCGCCGCCCGCCGCAGCTCCGCTGACGAGAGCGGAAAGAGGATGGGACGGTGGAGAGGGGGAGGGGGGGGGGGTCGGGAGAGGAAGGAAGGAGGAGGAAAGGGATGAAATGGACCTCGAAACCCAATTAGACGAGAGCCACTCCATGGCCATTAGGACGTGGAGGGTCCTCCCTGTTGCCAGGGTGGGGAACACTTGATCTCCCACCCAACAGGCTTCGGCAGGGGGTGGGGAGTTCCCCCCCCCCCCCCCCCCCGGGTCTCCTCCACGGTGAACAGGCCCGCGACAGCTCGCCTATTACGCATCCAAAAACGTGAGAATTAATCTCAGACACCTTCAGGGTGGACGATGCATGAAAACCCTGCCTGGCTGACTGTGTGTGTGTGGGGGGGGGGGGGCGGGTGTCACCAGGACAGGTCTGGGGGACCTGAGAATTAAGGCCCCCCCCCTCCCCTATGGATGCGGAGCTACAGCTGACTCACTGAGAGGCAGTTAATGAGCTCTTTCTCTCCTCCTCCACCTCTTATCCTGCCCTCCCCCCCCCCCCCCCCCCCAAGCCCAGTGGCTCCCTCCCCGCCCCCCTTCCCAGAACTTCAAACATCAAGGGCTGGATGGACGCGCACGCCAGCCGTGACGGCGCTTCCCGCAAGCTGGGGTTTTTTTGTTTTTTGTTTTGCTTTGCGTGACCTTGCGTGACTTGAGAACATTACTTTTCCCTTCCAGAAGAGGCAGGGCATGGAATATTTCCAACAAAAACTCGGGACACGACAAATTTCTTCAAACAAAATGACTGACCTGCAGCCATGGGTGGGGGGGGGGACGGGGGACAGGGAGAAGAGGTTAACCCTAATTTTGCCGGATCCTCTCCAAGGAGGAAGAACAAAGCGAAAAGTCAGAGCACATGGGCCTGACGGCTTTAGCCGAACGAAAAGGAACGCTTCCTCTCGCGTTTGGGCTTTTTCCTGCAGGGAGGACGAAGCATTGCAAACTGCGCCTTTCTAGGAGAAGCCGGGCCGGCGCTGGTTCTGTCCCCGCTGCTTGCGTGGAAATATTCAAAATGTCCTGCGTTTCTCGGAGAGAAATATGAACTACATCTCCCAGAATGCAGCGGGGGAACAGACTCGGTCAGCCTACCCCTAGGCATAGCTTGGGAGAAGTATTGGGGGGGGGGGGAGGAGGATGGAGGGGCAGAGTTCTCCCTCCCTCTCCCCCCCCCCCCAAAAAAAATGCTTTAGGTGCTGAATCAGCCCTCCTCCCCCCTCCCCACCAATATGACCTCCCTACCCCCTTGGAACCTAAGCACGCAGACTACACCTCTGCCCTAGCATCAAGCGACGCGGCACCCCGAGAGTGGTTTCTGTAGCCTGCCCTGCTCAGCCCACAGTCCCCGGCCCGCGTTTCCAGTCTCTCCGAATTGGAAATGGCACGGAGGTCAGAATTTAATGAGCGGGAGCAGGTGTAGGGGAAATCGATGCTCTCAGCTCTCTTCACCTCTCGGGGCCGCGGTTTAAAAGCTAATTCGTGTTGTACGGTGAGTGAGGTCAGGGGGTCTCGGGCTAAGCCGCACCGCTTAGGGTGGTCCACGCACCATGCACGGCTCAGCCTGTCGGTGTCTGCCGGAAGAGCCACCCAGGGCGGGAAGAGCAGGGGGGGGGGGGGGGGCCGCAGGGGACAGGTGAGGGTGTTTTTAGCAGAGCTGTGAGCGGCACGTGGGGAGGGGGGGGGGTGGTGAGGAGGAGAGGGGGGTGAGGAGAGGCTGCCAATGCTGGAACAGCAGGGGGTGTCGCAAGGCAGGAGCGAGGTGCATCAGTAGAGCTGCGAGGTGGTGGATCACGGTACTGGAAAAGCAGTGGGGCACTGCAGGTCGAGACTGAGGGTCACTGGCAGGAGCTGCGAGTGGGTGGGGGCGACTGATCACAGGATTGGAATGATGTCCACCTTTAGCTAGATGAGATCACCCTGCTCTCTCTTCCAGGTCCCTCAGGCCCTTCAAAAGGTAAGGATTCTCTCATTTTTCTCCCCAAACCCTCCCACAGCCTGTAAGGGCTTTTGTCCAAGGTCCGTGACACCAGTGGGAAATGGACAGAGTTAATCCCAGACGACAGGAAATCAATGCAAGAAGGCGCGCGTCGACTGCCACAGAGAGAAAGCAGGTTGGTAAGGCCGAATCGATTAAAGCTCACGACGGCCTGGCCTTCGCAGCGCCCTGTCCCCAACTTGAAGGGTCTCTCTAGTGATGAATGTCACTGGGGGCGAAGATGATCCCCGTGGGTGACAGCTGCGTGCGTGCGCCGCCACCGGTGGCGCGCCTGCGCCCATAGATTCAAGCGCACCCCGCAGTTTTGCTGGAACGCACCTCTCGGTAAAACACGTGCCCCAGCTACGTTCCCCCCCCCCCTCTACACCGTACATGGACCCCCACACGTCTACCCTTTGCAGGGCACAATGTCTCCAGCACCACAAAACGTTCTTGTGTGTGCGCTTATGGGTGGCAGAAGCTGCAAAAGAGGAGAGCCGCACATCCATCCCTTGCCTATTTCTGGTCATACCACCAGGCGACCTTTTATATTCATAGCGAGCGGAAGCCCTCCACACCACCAGCACCACCACCACCGCCTTCTGCTAAACCAGAGGTCGTAAGAACACGAGACGTTGCCAGGCCGGATCAGACCAGGGTCCTTCGAGCCCCTCTCATCCTGTCTCTGACAATGGCCAGTCTGGGTCACAAGTAGGGATGTGCATCGTTTGTTTTTGACGAATTAAAATATCGTACGATATTTCCTAATTCGTCATGTATCGGGGGGTCCCCCAAAACAATAGGAAAACCCCACGAAATTTTGTATGGTTTTCTTATTGTTTTTTTTTGGGAAGGGAGAAAAGGCACACAGAAAAAAAAACCAACCCCAAACTCACCCCAATCCTTCAGATCTAATTATTTACAATCCCCCACCCTCCTGACCCACCCAAAACTTGCCTAAAGTCCCTGGTGGTCCAGCGGGGGTCCCAGGAGCGATGTCCCCCTCTCGGGCTGGCTGCCACTAATCAAAATGGCGCTGATGGCCCTATACTCTTACCATGTGTCAGGGGCTATCAGTGCCATTGGCCAGCACCTGTCACATGGTAGGAGCAATGGATGGCCCATGCCATTTTTATTTTTTTTAAGATGGCACCGGCCGTCCATTGCTCCTACCATGTGACGGGGCCGGCCAATGGCACCGATAGCCCCTGTCACATGGTAAGGGCAAAGGGCCACTGGTGCCATTTTGTTTACTGGCAGCTGATGGCCCGAGAGTGGGAGATCACTCCCGGGACCCCCACTGGAACACCAGGGACTTTAGCCAAGTTTTTTGGGGGGAGGGGGTCAGGAGGGTGGGGGATGGATTGTAAATAATTAGATCTGAAGGATTGAGGTGAGATCCTGTAAAGGATCTCACCCCAATCCCGTAAAGGATCCCAGATCCTTTACAGGATCCCAGACTCCCGGTCCCACGGGGCTCCCTCCTGCAGTCCCTCACAATCCGTTGTCATTTTAAGGATTTACAACAATTTTGTGTCATCTGCAAATCTGGCTACCTCGCTCGCTTTCAATTTCTCTCATGAGGGATTCTGTCAAACGCCTTCTGAAAATCCAAATACACTACCCATCAACCAGCTCACCTTCACCTGCACGTTTACGTACACCCTCAAAAAAAAATCTAGGTAAGATAAGAGTTCTCTTTCCAAAAGCCGTGTTGACTCTCTCCCATTAAACCAATATGTCTATTAATGTGGTCAGTCATTTTGTTTTTAAGAATAATTTCAATCATTGTGCCCAGCATCGAAGTCAGGCTCACCAGTCTATGGTTTCCCAGTTCACCCCTCCAAAAAAAAATTAGTGTCACATTGGTCACCCCTCCAGTCTTCTAGTACTGTGGCTGTTTTAAATGATAGGCTGCAAATCGCCAGAAGCAGGTCTGGTGATTTCATTTTTTTTTTTTAGTTCCTTCAGAATTCTGGCAGGAATACCATCCGGTCCCGGCGATTTGATAAATCTTTAGTCCGTCAATCTGAATCACTACGCCCTCCAGTTTCACAGCAATTCCATCAAACTCTCAGAGTCATCACCATCACAAATGTTTTTGGTGTGCATATGACCCCAAGAATTAATTTAGTTTTTCAACCATTCCCTTGCCCTCTCCCTGACCACCCCCCCCCCTTTTACCCCCTCGATCATCTAGTGGCCCAACTGGCTTCCCTCACAGGCTTGAAAACATTTTTATTACTTGTTTCTAACCTCTGTGGAAAACTTGTCTTCAAATTCCCTCTTAGATTTAAAAAAAAAAAAAAAAAAAGAAATACGCAAGCTAACTCGCCACTGCTTATGTTCGTCCCAACTTTCTTCATTTGCCATCTGCTCTGAATTTTTTTTGAATTATGTCCTTTATGGGCTTTAATTGCCTGTTTCACCTCACTATTAAACCACACCGGCAGTCGTCTGGTTTTCTCCTTCAGCCTTTCTAAATGCGTGGAATACATTTTGTCTGGGCTTCGAGGACGGTAATTCTAAACAGCGTCCACGCCTCCTGCAAGTCTTTAACCTTCTGGATTTCACCTTTCGGTGTCTTTCTTAGGAATGTCCTCATTTTATCATAGCCTCCCTTTTTTTTTTTTTTTTATAGTTAAATGCTAGTGCAGTCCTTTTCCCTCTTAGTAGTCACCCTCCAGTGATTAAGCCAAATTGCATTACATTACGATTACTGTGGCCAAGCGGCTCCACCAACCTTTATCTCTTGCGCCAGGTCCTGCCTGACACTTGAGATCTAATAGGGTTCCCCCCTCTCCTCAGTTCCATGACCAGCTTTCTGCATGGAGCAGTCATCGATGGCATCTACAGAACGAACTTTCTTTATCCGGTCAATGCTTGGGAAATTGAAGTCTCACATTATTATTGCGTGGCCCATTTTGCTAATCTCTGCTGGCATCTTGCAGTCTGTTTCCTCATCCTGGCCAGGCGGGTGGTAATAGACCCCCACAACTATACTAAGGCAGAGAGAAGCTCCCGGGCTGCTGAAAGCCTTTTTCCCTCGACCGATTCCCGGGGAGAGGAGAAGAGCCAAAGGCATACGAGCCAGCAGGAACTGGAGGCTGCTGGGGGTGGAGGGGGGGGGGGAGCTGTATAACGAGGGATGAAACGTGGTCTGTGGCCCCAAGATACTGAAGATTTTCTCCCATTGCTCGTCTTACGCAGAAAATGTACAGTAGGCCCGCGTGACTGTCCCAGACACACGTTATTCCAATGGGTGGGGGGGGAGGGGGCTGTAATGAGGTTGTCGATGCCGGGATTCTCTAACGCCACCAGCCTCCCGGTCTCTGCCCTCCCCCCTGCTCCCGCCCGGTGCACCAGGAAGTCTCTTCCCTGGCGGTAGGATTAAGATCCTGGCAGGAAAACATCTCCTCCCTTGGTCTCTCTCTTCCAGGAAAGCTGCGAGCAGAGAAACTCCACGCAGGGAGACACAGACACCCGGGGCTCTGAGCAAAACGGCAGCGCTGAATAATTAATCCCGCCATGCAATTAAAGCTAAACCGATTAAAAAAAAATAAAACAATATATATATATATATATGTGTGTTATATCAAGCTGCAAGTCTTCCCTTATCTTAATCGATACCCCGACTACTCTAAGCCCCCTGCCAAGACCAGCCCAAGCGTGGTGTTCTTCTCCTGGGGCCCCAGCGGCCTGGACGATTTCACCCCCAACCTCACGATCCCCCCCCCCCCCCCCCAGTCTCAATGCATCCTCGATTGGGGTGGCCTTTAACAAAGCCAGCAGATGTGGGTGTCAGGTGGGGGTGGGGGGGGAGGATCCGTCTGGTACCGCGGGCCGCTGGCTGGGACGCCGACCGGAAATGTTGCCGGTGCGACCGCGTGCACCTTCCCCCTCCCCCCGCCGAGGTGCCGGAGCCCCCTCCATCCGGATGCGCCCGCGAGAATTTCATCATCGGGCGTTCCCCGGACCACAACCCCAAGGGACGCAGAAAACGCAGTCGGCAAAGGGCTGGTCTCACCCCCCCCTTTTGCACAGCTGCGGATGGCGGTTCTCCCTTCCGGGAAGATTTTTCCCCGCTCCGTCTCCTCTGTCCTGATAAGGCCGGCAGGACTGAGAGGCGTCTGATGCCCTGGCAGACTGCATTAGGAGAGAGAGAGAGAGAGAGACCGCCCGCGGTCATGAATATTTCATGCCGGTCGGAGAGCAGCAGAAAATAAAGGGGGGGGGGGGGAAGGGGAAGGGGGAGGACTCGGCCGCAGGGAGCAGCCAGGAGGTGATGGGCAGTGCTGCATCCCCTTTGCATCCCTGGTTATCCCTAGCGAGAACTAGGCTGGGAGGGGTTAACCCCCGTAGCAAGGGTCCTGTACCTCCTGGACACGTTGCAAAACGATTGATGAGGGGGCCGGGGGAGAGACAAGAGGAGGGAGGGGGGGGCAGGTGGCCTGGAAGGGGCAATGCTGGACACCATCGAAGCCGATAACCCCGGCGGGAGAGAATTAGGAAAGGGCGGTCACACAACGCGCGAACCTCGCCGTCCTGTCAAAGGATCTCAAGCCAGCGCCTGCCAGAATTAGCAGCAAAGAAATTATTTATGGCTCGGCTGAAAAGCTGAAATGCGGGAGTTTCTTTCCCTATATCCGGATGCAGTGAAAGAGAGACAGGGGGGGAAGGAAGTGAGAGGAGAAGCGGACGAGGAATCCCACTGCCCCTCTGGCATTGTGCTCTTCCACTGGGCAAATCCTGTGCCACCCTCCCCTCTGCACACCCCCCCTCCACCTGCACACGGGCATCCTGTGTCACCCTCCCACCTGCACACATCCTCCACCTGCACACGGGCATCCTGTGCCACCCTCCCACCTGCACACATCCTCCACCTGCACACGGGCATCCTGTGTCACCCTCCCACCTGCACACATCCTCCACCTGCACACGGGCATCCTGTGCACCCCTCCCACCTGCACACATCCTCCACCTGCACACGGGGCATCCTGTGTCAACCCTCCCACCTGCACACATCCTCCACCTGCACACGGGCATCCTGTGTCCACCCTCCCACCTGCACACATCCTCCACCTGCACACGGGCATACCTGGTCCAACCCTCCACCTAGGTCACCCTCCCACCTGCACACATCCTCCCACCTGCACACATCCTCCACCTGCACACGGGCATCCTGTGCACCCTCCCACCTGCACACATCCTCCACCTGCACACATCCTCCACCTGCACACATCCTCCACCTGCAACACCGGGCTCCTGTGCCAACCCTCCCACCTGCACACATCCTCCACCCTGCACACATCCTCCACCTGCACACGGGCATCCTGTGCCACCCTCCCACCTGCACACATCCTCCACCTGCACACATCCTCCACCTGCACACATCCTCCACCTGCACACGGGCATCCTGTGCCACCCTCCCCTCTGCACACATCCTCCACCTGCACACGGGCATCCTGTGCCACCCTCCCACCTGCACACATCCTCCACCTGCACACGGGCATCCTGTGCCACCCTCCCACCTGCACACATCCTCCACCTGCACACATCCTCCACCTGCACACGGGCATCCTGTGCCACCCTCCCCTCTGCACACATCCTCCACCTGCACACATCCTCCACCTGCACACATCCTCCACCTGCACACGGGCATCCTGTGCCACCCTCCCACCTGCACACATCCTCCACCTGCACACATCCTCCACCTGCACACGGGCATCCTGTGCCACCCTCCCCTCTGCACACATCCTCCACCTGCACACGGGCATCCTGTGCCACCCTCCCACCTGCACACATCCTCCACCTGCACACGGGCATCCTGTGCCACCCTCCCACCTGCACACATCCTCCACCTGCACACATCCTCCACCTGCACACGGGCATCCTGTGTCACCCTCCCACCTGCACACATCCTCCACCTGCACACATCCTCCACCTGCACACGGGCATCCTGTGCCACCCTCCCCCTCTGCACACATCCTCCACCTGCACACATCCTCCACCTGCACACGGGCATCCTGTGTCACCCTCCCACCTGCACACATCCTCCACCCTGCACACGGGCATCCTGTGCCACCCTCCCACCTGCACACATCCTCCACCTGCACACGGGCATCCTGTGCCACCCTCCCACCTGCACACATCCTCCACCTGCACACGGGCATCCTGTGCCACCCTCCCCTCTGCACACATCCTCCACCTGCACACATCCTCCACCTGCACACGGGCATCCTGTGTCACCCTCCCACCTGCACACATCCTCCACCTGCACACGGGCATCCTGTGTCCACCCTCCACCTGCACACATCCTCCACCTGCACACGGGCATCCTGTGCCACCCTCCCACCTGCACACATCCTCCACCTGCACACGGGCATCCTGTGCCACCCTCCCACCTGCACACATCCTCCACCTGCACAAATCCTCCACCTGCACACATCCTCCACCTGCACATCGGGCATCCTGTGCCACCCTCCCACCTGCACACATCCTCCACCTGCACACATCCTCCACCCTGCACACGAGGGCAATCCTGTGCCACCGTCCCCTCGGCACACACCTGCTCCAACCTGCACACGGGCATCCTGTGCCAACCCTCCAGCCTGCACACAAGCCTCCCCTGCACACTGGCATCCTGTGCCCTCCACCTGCACACATCCTCCACCCTGCCACATCATCCTCCACCTGCACACGGGCATCCTGTGTCACCCTCTCCACCGTTCTGGCACACAATCCTCCAGCACTGCACACTGGGCCTCCTGTGTCCACCCTCCCCACCTGGCACACATCCTCCACCTGGCACACGGGCATCCTGTGTCCACCCTCCCACCTGCACGAACATCCTCCACCTGCACACGGGCATCTCCTGTGCACCCAAACACCCTCGCCACCGTGCACACATCCTCCACCTGCACACGGGCATCCCTGTGCCACCCTCCCACTCTGCACACATCCTCCACCTGCACACATCCTCCACCTGCACACGGGCATCCTGTGTCACCCTCCCACCTGCACACATGCTCCACCTGCACACGGGGCATCCTGTGCCACCCTCCCACCTGCACACATCCTCCACCTGCACACGGGCATCCTGTGCCAACCCTCCCACCTGCACACATGCTCCACCTGCACACGGCATCCTGTGTCACCCTCCCACCTGCACACATCCTCCACCTGCACACGGGCATCCTGTGTCACCCTCCCACCTGCACACATCCTCCACCCTGCACACAATCCTCCACCTGCACACGGGCAATCCTGTGCCACCCTCCCACCTGCACACTCCCTCCACCTGCACACGGGCATTCCTGTGCCACCCTCCCACCTGCACACATCCTCTACCTGCACACATCCTCCACCTGCACACCGGGCATCCTGTGCCACCCTCCCTCCTGCACACATCCTCCACCTGCACACGGGCATCCTGTGCCACCCCTCCCTCCTGCACACAGTCCTCCACCTGCACACGGGCATCCTGTGCCACCTCTCACCTGCACACCATCTCCCCCTGCACACAGGCATCCCTTGCACCCGTGCAATCCTGTGCACACCTCCTCCACCTGCACACATCCTCCACCTGCACACGGGCATCCTGTGCCAACCCTCCACTGCACACCATCCTACCATCCTGCACACGGGCATCCTGTGCCACGCCTCCCACCTGCACACAGTCCTCCACCTGCACCCGGGCATCCTGTG